>NW_017728909.1:38444987-38464462 GCF_001723895.1 Crocodylus porosus
TAATGATCTGGTGATCTGATCGTAAAAGGCCACCAGGTTGGTGTGACAGGACCTGCCACTGATGAACCCATGTTGGTTGCTCCTAAGCATGCAGTCCCTTGCTGGCCTCTCCTGGATGTGTGCCAGCATAATTTTCTTGAACAGCTTGCCTAGGATCGAGGTAAGATTAACCGGCCTATAATTTCCCAGGTCTTCCTTCCTGCCTTTTTTGAAGATGGGGACCACGTTGGCCCTCTTCCAGTCCTCCAGTACCTCAGCAGAGCACCACGAGTGCTCATAAAGTTGTGCCAGGGGACTTGGAATGACCTTGGCCAGTTCCTTTAGAACTCTAGGGTGGAGATCATCCGGATTGGCTGACTTGAATACGGCCAACCCTTCCAGGAGCTCAGGTGATCTCAGGAGATTTCAAATGCATCATCAAAGAGGGAGACAGAACAAGCTGAGGCCAAAAGACGGGCCTGGACAGATCCTCCAGGCTGTTGAACCAGCTTGCCTGTGACTACATCCTGGTGGATGTGGGCAAGGGAGCCCTAAGGCCTGGAAGAAACTTCATCTGGGTAGACCCTGCAGGGAAGACAAGGTCCCATATAGCCATGATCTTCCTCTCCAATGCATGGACAGTAGTGAAAGCCACAGCCATGCCTGTCTGCGTCTCAGATCACTTCCTCCTGACAGGGAAGGGAGACATGGGGGGCAACTGAAGAAGGGCAGAGATGTGTGGAAGCTGAATGTGAGCCTCCTGGATGCTGAAAAGATTCAGTGGGATTTCAGACAGAGCTGCACAGGGTGGTAGACCCTCAGAGCTGGGTACCAGAACCACACAGAGTGGTTGGGCCAGTGTTAGAGAGACAGTGGCAGCCTTCTTCCAGTAGGCCAGCAGGTGATGAACCTGGTTCCACAAGAGGCACCACAAATGCCTAAACCACTAGTTGGAGAACCTGCATAAGCAAGCAAGTTGGGGTTGATGTATAAAGGAGGCCATGTGGGAGGTGAAAGCTCAGATCAGGGCCTGGTACAGAGAACAGGCCAGGAAGAAGATCTTCACCTGGGACCCCCGGGTAAAGGAGGGGGAAGAGTGGTTCAGCAGGTTAAAGAAAGCCAAGAGGCAGGCCATGACCATCTTGGCAGACAGAGTGGGAGTGGAGCACTGACTGAATGAAGGAATGCTGGAGATGGCAGCAGCCTTCTGGCAGGAGCTGTACACAGCGTGCCCAGAGAACCAGGGGGAGCCATACAGGACTTATTGCAGGAACTCACCTGGGACCTCAGAGGGACGAGGGCTAGAAGTTGGTGGAAGTGTGGACTCTGAAGGAGATCAACAAGACTCTACAGCTTCAAGAATGGTAAGCCTCCTGGGAAGATGGCTTGTCCAAGGAAGTTCTGTGTCATCTTCTGGGATCAGGTAGGCCTGGACCTGCTGGAGGTGTACAGGGAGTGGCTGCAAAAGGGCCACCTGTGAGCTGGGATGGATCAGGGGCTCACAACCCTGAAGAAAAGCTGGAGACCCATAACACTCCTGATCTTTGACTATAAACAGATGGCCAAAGTTTTGGATGAGCTCTTTAAGTTTGCTATAGATGCTGTGATTCACAAAGAAAAGTTGTGCGTGGTCCTGGGGCAACAGAACCACAGATCCCTGCTGCAACACGCTGTGATACCAATGGGAGAAAGGGCTGAATACCACCATGCTGAACCTTGATCTGGCCCAGAACTGAGTGCACTATCAATTTCTGTTCAAGATGCTGAAGAAGATGGGAGCCCTCCTAACCTTTGTCACCTGAGCAAAGACACTCTACACTTTGAGCAGTAGGGTGCTGGTGAATGGGTTTATGATCACTCCAACTATGATGGAGTTGGGCATTCAGCAGGGCTGCCAACTATCCCTGATCTTCTTCATCTGTGTGATGGAACTGCTAGCCTAGCAGTTCAGATGAGGTCCCAGGATCAGTGGAGTGAAGATGCCTGGGGGGAAGCAAGGCAGAGACAAGAGTCTAGCCTACATGGATGACCTCAACATCCAGTGTAATGACAAGTGGTTGGTGGAAAGTGTTAATATACACACAGGTATACAAAGCAGTATCAGGGGCCAAGCTCAATGTGAACAAGAATATCTGCCTGGTACTGGGCAAATTTGGGGACCTGTTAGCCTTGAGGATCTTCATCCCCTGTGAAGGTGTGGATGATGAAGTTTTCTAGATTTTTTTTTTTTTCCCCTCCTGGTGGCTCATGAATAGGTTGGCATGTTGTGGAGCCATCTTTGTGCCCACAGCTGTGCCCATGGTTTGGAGAAATTAACAATTGTTGAAAGTGAAGTTGTGGGTGAGCATGATGTGAAAGATTTGTACAATGTGTTGCAAACCTGAGTACACTTTGTTGTCTTAAAGGTATTTCAGGCAGTCACCTGTTTCTTCATGGTGTGGGATGTTAGTATACAGGCTGGTGACATCCATGGTTGCATTTTAAAGAAGCCGGGGGGGAGTGGGTCTGGACCCCAAGCAGCCAGAGGTAAAGGAGGAGTGGCCTAGATTGGGGGGGGGGGAGCCCGCGGGACTCTGTCTCCCCATGCTCCCTCCCCCTGTCATTCCTGACGAGCAATTGGCTAGTAGAAGATAACAGCCTTCTTCCACTCTGACCTTTCTTCCCATACATGCACGTTCCTTCACTTATTATTCCTATAGCTAAAATGAAAGAAGACTATACTGTAAACCATAATGCCATGGGCTCCCTCCCTTCTGATGAGTCAGATATGAGTTATTTTTTGAAGAATGACAATACTGATTCTGCTTCAAATTTATTTTTTCATTGTTAATTAGCAGGAACACCCACAATCGTCTGGCACTAGATAAACACGTAGGATGTTATGATCCCTGTCGCAGACAGCTTACAATCCAATAATAAAATAAAACAGTAAAGGCATCCCTGATTCCTACCCTAATCTGAGAATTATTAGAAGACATATTTTTAGCAATCTAACACCTGAGAACATCACTACCTACTGTTTTCTACTGTTTGGGATTCATATTTTTAGAGTAAGATTATTATAGTCAATTAACAAAATAACAAGAAATTCAGTGAGAAAAAGGCAAGATCTGTAGTATTCCTAGAGGGAATTTAAACTGACTTCAATTTCACAATGACCGAGTAGTCATTGCTCAGTTTACACAATTGTTAAGTATAAAATAAGTTACTATGTGTAAGCTGAAACAAATATTGTTCAGACAGAGCAAAAATGAAAACTAAACATATGGTATCACTTTTGATTGCAAGCTAATTCCTAAAACTCCATAAATTAACTGACATACCCTGTACTGTAAAGTTAAACAGCCAGGAAATAATCTAGACCATTTCCTGCCTGCATAATGAATTTATGTAGCTAGAGCTACACATGGTAGGACTTGAGTCTATAAAAACATATCTAAAACCTTTTCTTTGTCCTATATTTACCTCTAAAGTGCAAGCTACAGTTACCTTACAAATCATGACTATAATCTGAAACCAGCATTTATAAAAATCAGGAAGTGAAGCCTTCTGAAGATTATTACCAAAACTACCTCTACTTCAAATTTTCAGGTTAAGTGAAAAGATGTGTCCAAATATTATTGTGTTACAAATTGTGCTTATCAAATTATGATCATTCACAAAATACTGTTTTATTTTTATCTGGTGTGCTTTATTTTACCTGTTTATGCATCAGTAATGGAGTCATTTACATGCTGGCATTATACAATTCTGCTGCCATTGCTTTATTTTTCTTAAACAAACTCAAGCTGATTTCCAAATATCAAGGCTTATAACATTTTTGCTTTTTACCTTATCTTCTTTTGCATCATTAAAAAACATAGGCAGTACAATACATATATGTACCTTACCTATATAATAATTTTGACTTCAGAGGGGATGTGCAAGTAGGGAAGTGCCCTGTTTAACTCTCAGATTTCAGATGAGTTTGCCAGCAGGGTACTTAGGGAAGAACATTGTTTTATGTATAAGCTGGAAAATTTGATACAAAGGAAATTTGATATGGGAACCAATAACAATTTATAGTCATTTTAAAGAACAGAGTCTAACAGGCTGAAAAATGTTTTCCAAATAGACAAGATATTTTCTTCACAAAGAAAAAAGGGACAGCATGTTTGGCATGTGCAATTATGATACTTGTCTATTCTAAACAAAACAAAAAGTCTTAGACAACCCAGAAGCTTGCTATACTTCTTTATAAAAATGTTGTAATGTTGGTACCGGGAGATCAAAAACTGACAGGAAGAAACAGCTGGAATAGTCATGAAAGAAAATGAGTTATTTACTTTGAAAAACAACCTAAACCAAACCTGCTTTAAATTAAACCTCATATAACACACAGTGTGGGAAAAAAAAAAAAAAAAAATTATATTCTAAAGAAACAGCTGAGAAAAAGTGGAGTAAAGATGGTAGAGAAAGATGAACCCTGAACTCAGTAAAACTGAAAAGGGAATGAGGAATCATTGACTTTTCTGTGTCTCTGAAGTGTTTAATACACAGACCTGAAGACTAAAACACCATCCTAGCCCTTGGCTGTTGTTGCTAATATTCCACAGGTATAGCACAGCACAATGCAATGTTTGTATAGATACGAACCTTTCATACAAAGATTCACAAAATTCTTTGCTATGAAGAATATAAAAGAGAGAGAATACTTCTATACGTGTTTAGCAAAAACAGAAAGGGCAAAATAACTCGAGAGAAAAGATTTAAAAGAAAACCCAGAGAAACACCCTGGTAACCCATGGAGTTGAACTGAAAAGGTTTTCTTTTATAAAATGCTTGTTTGGAATCCCATTAACAGAATTCATGTGCAAACTTACACATTTCAAACACATTTATTTTAGTAGTAAACTAAAAATCTTTTGAGTTCTGGCACTCTAGTTCTGTTTTTTTTCCTGAAAAAGCTGAGGACTGCATTAACATAAACCCCCAACAGTTTTATGTGTTACTAATGGAAGCAGCCAGTGTAGGAGAAACAAAAGTCTTTCAAAACCACTTTTGTTAGAGAAGGAGAAATGCACTAGTTTTCAAATATTTTCATTTCAGTTTCATTTATTGGTATGGTCTGGATCCAGAAAATGTATTCTAGTAGAATTCTGAGGTATTAAACTGCATTGCTTATGTATTTGATTAAATAAAAAAAATCAGTTTACTTTTACATATAAATTAAATGCGAAGTCTTATTGCTAACTGATTACTGTGAGGAGAGAACTGAAGGCTGAAATGAATTGGAAAGAGAAAGGTAAGAAGGGTTTAAGTCAGCTATTGGCTACAGTTTTAGAAGAGTTTTAATATGAGATTTTAATATATAGATGGAACACAGTAGGGAGCAGCATGAACAAACAAGTTAGCACTACGCCCCAAGCAAATGAGGAATATAAATAATTGCCAGTGAAGGCAACTGGAGTCACTTGTACCCTTTTGAAAGCAAACAGAGCCAATGGAAATATACAGGAGGGGGGGAAAAGGAGTGTAACAGTAGATACAACCAAATTCACTAAAAGCCAAAGGAAGCTAATAGGAAAGTCTTTGGATTATGTAACTTCTCTCATTTTCGTTCAGACATTTGTGTGATGCTAAACTCATATTAAAAGTCCCTTAAGGGAACCACTTCTGGTTTGGATAGCTGTGTACCTAACAGGATCAAGCTCCATTATTAAAGGGCTAAAATAACGCACTTATATTACAAATGCAGTATGTGATGAACATTTTGTTTACTTTTAATGTAATTGCTGAAGATAATGAAGCGAATGCTCTGCAGTGTGTGTGAGCAGATAAAAGAGGTAGAAAGGGACACAAGACCAAAAAGGGACGCACAAGTAGGAGGACTTTCAAAATAGAACAGCAATTGCTCCAGAAGCCATGAGGAAGGAGGGAGGAAGGAAAGATGAAGTCTCCAAAATCATTTTGCTTTTATAAAATCATCAATAAAAAGGCCAGGTACAGATGGTATAAGTGATCATATTGGAAACTAGTCTGTACCTGTAACAGAACAGAAGTTCAGCACACAGAAACTGGTTTAAAGCAGAAGCCAGTCTAAGATTTGTCCCTTCTCCTCCCTGCAAAGGGCAAATGTGTGTTCTGTTCACTACCAATCTAAACTATGCCACTTACAGAAAACTGCATAACTTGGATTGATTCTTCCTTTAAATTTTTAAATGTCTGTATCTAGTCATTAAGAACGGTAGGTAAAATCCTGCCCTGCCTGAAGCCAAGGCCAGAAATCCCATTGATTTCAACAAGGCAGGATTTCAATAAGACACTGTTCTATAGGATTACCCTGAATTATGTCCTTTTCAGCCAAGATGACAAAGACTGACAAGACAGGTATACGAGGACTGCTCAAAAAGTATCAAGACTGATGCCGTAGGAAACAAATTATTTTATTTACGGGGTTTCCACTTAATTTCCTTTGAAGTATGCTCCTTCTGCAGCCACACACTTCTCCCAATGTTTCTGCCATTGTTGGAAGCACCTCTGATAAGTAATTTGTGGAATAGCTAAAAGCTGCTCAGTTGCATTTTGTTTTATGGTTTCCACATCACAAAATCTTCTTCCATTCAAGGTTTTCTTTAGTTGAGGGAAGAGAAAAAAGTCACATGGGGCCACATTAGGTGAATATGAAGGCTGCAGCACTTATGGGTTTGGCTAAAATTTGCCTAACAATTGCTTCACAAGCTGTGCTGAGTGGGCAGGTGCATGTCATGGTGAAGCATCCAAGAGTCAGACACCCCTTTTCTAGTCATTTTTCTGGTCATTTCATTCCCAAATTGCCAGTTAGAATAAATGACAAGAACCAACAGAAATTCCAAATTCTTTTGCTCGCTCTCAGACAGTCAGTTGCCTATCATTTTGAACCAAACTGCGAACCGCTGCCACATTTTCATCATTTTGCAATTTTGAAGGGTGTCTGGAGTCCTTATCACTTTCAAACGATGATTGTCCTTTAATCTGACGATAGCATTCAAAAACTCTTGCATGGCTCACAGTGTCATCACCAAATGTTATTTTAAGTAATTCAAATATTTCACTCACCGTTTTCCTGATTTTTCATGCAAAATTTAATGCACATGCATTGTTCTGGACAGTGACATAATGAAAGGGGACGCAAGACGCAAATGATTTCACTTCAAGCCATGTCCCCCACCTAATACTTTGTATCACAAATACACATTCAGTCTCGATATTTTTTGAACAGACCTTGTACTTATAGTCTATAATTGTTTAGCCTCAAGAATTTTTCTTTTAAATAGGCAAAGATTCTTTTAAATACAAATTCACAATGAGCTCTGTATACCTGAAATAGTCTCTCTTTTATTGATAAAACTAAAACCAGTTTTAATCGGATCCACTACAGTCTTGGCTTTTTTCTCCAATAAAATATGCTGAAAAAACCCCAATATTTTATAAATTCAGTTTTTGAATTTTTCTATGAGAAAGAGTGTGTATAGTTCACATTAGCGTGGACTTCTTTTTCATGCTATCAGCACAACTGCACACAATGCTCCCTTTGGGAATTTTAGAGTTTTGACATCAACATATATTATTTCAACAAGAATTTTTACATAGTGAAAGTGTGAACTAGAAGCATGTTAGTACAAATAAAATTGTTAAACCTTCTGTTATAAAAAATATTAAATCAGTTTTTAATTATTAAGTAAACTCTCAACCTTTGTGACGTAAGTAATATAACACATTACAACATGTCTTTATCTAATGGATTTTGTGTCCTGTTTGAATCTTAAACAGAGAAGACAGAGTTCTGTTTTAAATTCCTCTTGGACCTGGCATGAATAAGAATATTTGGTTTATATGATTAGTAAAGACATTTTCTGTTCAGAGGTATAATTTTAACACTTTATTCTCTACACCACAGAAAATTTGCTTACAGAAATGTTTGCAATGGAAAATGGAAAATATGTAGGACCAGAGCTTAGCTGATGCTAATAAGATATAAGTTTCTTTTACTATGAGTTGCACTGATTTAACCTCAACTGAAGATCTGGTCCTATGTTTGTATTTGTTTGCACAGATGTACTAAAATACAGAAAGGCAACTGAGTTCAAACTGATTAATAACTGGTTAAATAAATAAATGCATAAAATTACCATTAGAACATGGCAGAGAATATGTACTGGGGAGGTAACGTGAGCATTCAAGGTTTTATGAAGTTCAAAGCAAAGATAAGCACCTCCAGTCACCGGGGCAGCCTGCTAGCTCAGAGGAGCACAAAAAATGCTCCACTGTCACTCCTCAAGGGGCTCACAATGAAAAGGAACAAAATGTTTTGTTTAGTTTTTTTAATCAGGGATCATTTGCTCTTATTTAAAACATGAAACCTGTTTTATTTTGCTAGTACTTTAATGATTTTACAATGCATTTTTTAAAATAACACTGTACATAAAAAGCCCATGTGTTGCACAGCAAGCTTTTGACTTCAGGTATACTAGTCTAATTCTAAATTGTAGACGGCGAAAACAAGAATGACCTAGTGCTTTTACAAATAAGATTATACAGCCTCTTATGTCAGTGTGGTTTCCTTCCAGTGGTGCTATATACTTTCATTTTTCATGGCATCTGATTAACAGAGATTAAATTTTGGCAAAGTATCTTTTCTGATATCATTCTAAACTATTCTTTAGCTAACATTCCCATGTGGTAATGGTACCTACCAAAAGAAAAACACCAGCATTTCTACCTTCCAGCAGTATGGAAGGTAGTTTACTGAGCAAGGTAGAATAGTTCTATTATGTAACATGATAATGTTTTTTACTCAGTTAATTCCTCAGTAAATGCAGCAAGAAAGTACTTTTTTACTGGTCTGCAATCTGGCCAGTTCAACAGTTACTTTGTACCTTGTGACAAAAAGTAAACTGAGAAGGAACATTAATATGTGATCTGAAAGGACAGATGGAAAGGTGAAGTCTGGGATTCTATTTTTTTATTTTATGAGTTTAGGTTGGCCATATAATGAAGGGAGGCCCAGAATAAGTAAATAAAGTGAGTGAACTCAAATAAATGAAGCTATTCCTGTCTACTATGCCAAGTATGATAGGGGACTCCTCAGGAACCCAGAGAGTTCCTCTATTTTAAAGGCTCAGGACAAAATCTACAAAAAAACATAAATGCAAGATTAAGTGGGGCAGAGGAAGGAAGCATAAATTTCTAGTCTGATGGTTACTGCACTTACATGCAAGGGAGGAATCCTGGGTTTTTGTCCCACTCCAAAGACTTATGCATTTCATGCATTTTAAAGTCTTTAGATAAATCCCATTAAGCAGAGGTGGGATATCCAGTGGTGTCTAACTACTGGGCCACCAAGACCTTGGCTCCTGCTCAATTTTGAACAAAAGTGCCAGACACCACTATTTTGTATAGAGCGTAATCCTGCAGGCTGTATGTGCTCTGAGCTTGCCTGACAGCCAAATCCCTCAAGGGAGGGACAACTGGAAGGCTGTCTAAATTGAAGTTCGTGATCAGATTTAGGCTTATGATAGGTGTCACACTGCTCAACCAGCATAACACGCACCATGCACTAGATCACACTTATTAGTGCATGAGTCAGTAAGAAAGCAATATATATGCATCAGATAAATGAAAACCATAGCTAGCAAGCCTCAATTTTGTTACAATTTGTGATTACATATTTTAAATCAATCATATGTTAATAACTGCAAGCCAATTACATTGCCTGTTTCCTTATTACAAATGACTCAGAAGGACAACTCTGCACATTCAGGAAAGAGTACAGTGCAGGGAAACTTCTGTAAAGCATGATCCTCTAAATTGTCACAGCAATATATTCCTTATAAACAGAGAGTAGCTAACATTTTTACATCACCAAATCACCCATGCTCAGGTAGAATTTTCTTAAAAGGATGTTCCTGTTAGGGAACATGATGGCAGAGCTTAAAACTTATTTTAAAAGGAGCCCAGGTTAGAGAAATTCTAAAATATCAAACTGTCTGTGTTCCTTGGGGGCAGGAACAATTAAATCTTTCTTCCAAATCTTGAGCTGAATGCTGAGGAAATAAAGGAATATATCTCCAACTAACTGCCCAGGGAGAGAAGAGCATAGAAAGCACTCAAAGACCAACCCTAAAGACAGACTCATGTGAACTCTGAATCATAATATCCTTTATATCACAGACCAGTCCCAAATCTGAATTAGCCCAGGTTTGATTTTAGATCTATGCAAACTCCTAAGAAATACTTTGTCCATACTTGGATTAAATTAACCTTTAAACAACATTCTTTGAAGAGTATGTTCCCTAATACCTACCCCTTTATTAATTTCCATCTGCTGGTTGGTAGTCTCTGTTATGCTTTAAAAAGTTAGAGTAATGACTAGCGGAATATGTCAATCATTAGAAAAGCAAATGGAAATAAAAATGACTCATGCCAACTTCCACCCAGTCCAGAGAAAAATAAGAATATATATGGAACTGACTGTTGCTCTCACTGGTTCTGCGTCCAGTCTGTTTAATAAATACACAAGAAGACAGCTAACAGGAAATTCAGCTTGCCGCTGCAGACTAGTAAAATGCTTTGAACTACAGGCAACACGCACACCCAAATTACATACTGTGAAACTCTCAATATTTGAGCTGTTCCACAATGCAGAAGCCAATTATTCTTGGCAAGCACTCCCATCACGCCTTCCAGCTCACCATCACTCACATCTGGAATACTGCCACATCAAACAAACCAAGTCATAAATTCCATAAATCCTTACAGATGAAATTGAGTATGTGGAAGAAAAAAGACCTATTGGTGCACATAAGATTTAGACTGGAGGAGGTATCATTCATCTGTTCAGACACGTTATCACTATAGCTTTTTCCAGAGAGGAGGAAGAGCTAAAAACTGACTGGTGATCATCCTAAGTGGTGTAATAATGAATTGGTACTAAGTACGGACTGGAAGAGTTTTAAAGAAGTATGCCTGAAAAGTGTAGCAATAGAATACATCAATTACACAGAAACACACTAGATAGCTTTTGTGACTATTTCTCTTTCATTTTAATAATATTTCACTGCTGGTTGGTATAGCCAGGTAGGGAATGAAGTTAACATAAACTGGTTTCAGTGATCAGAAACTGGTTTAAACCTGTAACAGAACATAAATTCAGTGCACATAAACCAGTTTCAAAATGGACAAAACTGGTTTAAGATGAAGCTGGCTGAATGTAGCATTAGACTTAACTGATTTGGTTCAAACTGGTTTATGGAACTTCTGTCCCACACCCCTTCCTGGCTTATGTTAAACCACCTCTGGCAGAGACTAAAGTAAACAGTTGATAAGAGGAGGTGGAGGTGAAGGTGGAGGAGGCATGATTCCCCTCAGCTCCCCCAGGCTATAGGGAAATGGGAAGAGGCTAGGGAACTGGGCTGGCCTCCTGCCACCTCTAAGCACAGAGCCAAGCCCTGCAGGACCACACTGAGAGGTGCAAAGTGTTGGCAAAGACCTGGCACAATCATCTCCTGTGTGCTGGAGACAAAGCTAAGGGAATGGGAGAGGGTTGCATACAGCTTGAGGGCTGCAGAGAGCTTGACCAAAGAATGCAGAGAACTACAGTTACATTATAAAGTAGAACGTGTAAAAGGTGGGAATCCTTAAACAAAGCCTCTCTGAATACCTGGCTGTAAGGAAACTCTCTTCCCTCAGGATTACAAGACTTACGCAAGGCTTTGTCTTGTCTTCTTGGTTTACCTTTTAAGTTAAACTAAGTAGTGTGTGCTCTCACTGTGTTTTACTGGGCTGTATGTTAGCATAGGTGAAGATTTTTGGTTGCTCTCAATGTTTGCTTGAGGTTGCAAACTGCTGTCTTCAATACATGCTTGCTTCAGAGAAAGGAGTTTTTCCTCACCCCCACTCCTCAATCTGGCAGAGGTTGCTCCCCGCCCCCCACATAGACCCCAGCTGGCATCCCATATGTGCCAGGGAGGGGATTTAAATTCCTCCCCCCCAACCCCCAGACTCCAGATAGCATCCCATGTGGGCCAGGGAGGGAATTTAAACCCCCACCCTCCACAGACTAGCCCTGTACTGGTGCCTGGCCATTCCTCCTTCACTTCAGCTGGGAGGGGTGAGAGCCTTTTGGAAAGCTTTCTCCCCTCCCCTTTGGCAGTGGCTGGCAGGCATGCTGTAGTGCCCCTCACCTTCTGGCTTGAGCCACTGTAGGCATGTGGCTGCATATCCTGATTTAAAAGTGAATGTCTGTCCATTTGTTAATCCGTTTAATCTGCACAGTTTAAACTAACCTGTGAAGATTGAATCAAGTTAGGATCAAGCTTTTTGAATGTCTGTTCTTATCCCTGGAGACCACAGGTAGATTTGAGGCCCCATTGTGTTTGAGGCCCCCATTGTGTTAGTTCAAAATTGTGTGAGGCCCCATACAGTCTCTCCCACGGCATGGGAGAGAGTCCTTGCCCAAAAGAATTACAGTCCAGATAGATAAGGATAGGAAAGAAAGGCATAAGGAAGTGAAGTGACTTGGCCAAGGGCATGAGGCTTTTCTCTGGTTCTGAACTTCAACTACCAAATCTATTATCCTTGTTGTTTTGGTGGCTTTTTTAGTTTTCTGGTAAAATGGATGTAGCCAAAGAGATGAGTCTTTAGCTTCTTTGATAGGAGTCAACAAACATGGTCAAAAAGACTACTGGTTACAGATGAGGGCTTGTTATCACTGCAGTAGTTAACTCTAGCTAGTAGACCTGAAATATTCTACTCAAGCTAATTCAGGTGAGAATGACCACATGGCAAAACAACACTGGAGCAATAGAGAGGGAGTGGATCAGCATCTAATACCTAACGGCAACCTGAGTTGCTATATCCCCACTGCAGTACTAGCTTGTGTATCGAGCTCCAACATACCTTATGATGGCCAGCTAGCTTGAGCTTAAAGCTCTAGTTAAGACAAGCTAGACGGCTTGTGTGTGAGGACAGGAGTCAGAATAGTGGAAAAGCTCAAGCTGTAGCTCAGGATAAAAAGCCAGTGAAGGCAAGGCCTCAGAGAAAAGTAAGAGACATATTTATTTCAAGTGCATTTTCACAACATTGCAATACCATGGGTTCTGATACTAGCAGGCATTAGGGTCTTGACTGAATCCAAAAGGGCAGCATTTTGTACTGAAAGAATCAAGCAGTGATCTTTTTTTTTTTTGTATTTGCCTAAGTTACCAAGGGTGTAGAGAGTTGGTAAGAGAGGTGGTTCTAAAGAATTAAAACCTCATTGCTTATTCAAATAGTTATGAGGCAAAGAATAATGTCAGTGCACATAAAGTACAAGGCCAGGTATCTGATGGAAGATAATATATGTTTTCACCATAGAATTCAAAGGGAATGTGTTGGCTAGAGTTCCTTTGTATTAGCCAGTGTCAAATATGATATAACTTATTCATATAATAAAATATTAGTAGTCTGCCATGACATAGTCATCAAGCAGTCCTGAGCCAGGCCAGATGCAAGCTGGATCTGGGCAGTACAGTGAACTGCATTGGTGCTACAGAGATAATTTCAACAGCGCTTGGCAATTAATTCCAGTCCTATCTCAACAGCTTACTACTTAATAAAACCTTTTCTATTAAAAAAGAAAATCAAGCTTATAAGCTATTTCCTGGATTTCTGTAGAGTGTAACAAGGACCAGATTAAAATGCTTTGTGGTTACTTAATGTATTTGTTTTGTTGTTATGGAATTTCTTTTATGGAACATAATAAGGGACAAATGACTTTGGTATGGTAAGAGCATTGTACACTTAACAAGGAAGCATGAAGTCAAAGTGCCTCTAGAAACCAACAAGTGCACTCAAATACTCTGCAATGATTACAGTTCCTACCATCTGAGATAGAGTTTGAACCACATTCTTGAGGTAAAGGGATCCATTATCCTATTAACAACTCCCTAAATTCTTAAGTCTTAACATACACTAAAACCTTACTTGCCTCCATTCCCAAAACTTTGCAAATCCACACTGGAAATGGATTTGGGAGCTTGTTATTTATTGAAGCACAGAGGCAAGAGTCTGCCACTGTGCCAATAGAAGGGGTTGTCATATTGCCCCAAAGCCAATATACTATTAATTCCTGGCTTATCCCCCAGTGCTTCATCATTCCCTTAAACAGGATGAGGGAACTTACAGATGTCTGGCAATGCTGCTTCATCTTCCTTGCTTCTTGAAACACACACATCCACAGTCCATCTTTGCTACCAAGCATCAGTGGAAATGAGAGTGCTACTAGTGTATTCATGATTTCAATGATTAATGCTTTTTCTCTTTTAATATTTTATATTATCAACGAACTTGCTGAAAAGCACTAAAATAAATCTGCATATAGACTTAAACTGAAACCACACCTCCCCAAGTAAAGCGCCTGCCCAGAAGCAAAAGTAATCCTAACAGTGTAACCATATACCTTCCTCAAAATCTTTAGTACACATTATTAGCTTAGACTCTTTAGCTACTCTCTGTGTTGGAATTACTTGCACTCCCTTAGCTACAAGTGTGAAATGTTTGGGGCTGGACTCAATTTTGTGAGGTCTCTTCCAGCCTCTAATGTCTATGAAATCGTTTAACTAGAAGCACAGCACATTCTATCCACATTATTTACATTTGTATCAATGTACATTGATGTGGTGGCACCAGGGAAAATATCACTAGTCTAGACAAGCCCACAGACCCAGCAGACCAAAATAAACCCATTCACAATAGCAAACAGAGAAGCGCCACCAAAGCCAATGACATACTAGGAATGAATTAAGTTTACATTGCCCTTATGCAGACTAGGATATAAAGATAAAACTTTAGCATACCATCTGCCATTATATACCCACTTGCACATGAATTCTGAATTTGTCCATTTGCCCTCCAAATTTTTCTTAAAGAAATACCTAGTTACAGACCTCCATTGACATCAATGAGACATTTCTTACCACAGCATATGCTGTAATTCAGGGGCAGGCAAAATACAGCTCTTTCATCTGGCCCGTGGCACCCACCAACAAATTGTGCCTTGCCCAGCCCTTCCACCCAGCAGGCAGTGGAGGCATTAGCAGCAGGCAGAGGCATTTGGGGTATTGTGCCTGGTGGGGCCAGTGCTGCACACTGGGCTGTGGAGTGCAGGCCTCTGCTGGGCCATCTATCGCAGTGCTCCCTGCACTTACATGACACAAGGAAGTCCCATGCATTGGAGCCGGCTGGGGCATGGATAGTAGCCAGCTCTAGTGCATGGGGCTTCCCTCCTGCGCCAGGCAAGTGTAAGGAGTGCCATGATAGACAGCCCCATGGACGGCTGCATGCGCTGCCATGATGTGCAGCACTAGCCCTGCAAGGCACAAGCACTGGGTACAACAGCCCCTGCCTGCTTCTGCACCATGTGAGGGGAGTCCCCACACTCCCCAACCCTCCCTCACACCCCAAAAATGCCACACAACACATCCTGTCCCCACACTCCCCCCACATACCCCATGCTCCTCACACATACCCCCACACCCCACCAAAAACACACACACACACACACCGGCCACACCCCCTACATAATATACAAGACTAAGAATATATTTTTGAGTTATTATGCAATCACCTCTATATACAGTATGAAAACTGAAGGGGTGGGACTTCCGGTCCCAAGATGGTGACCAGGTGGCAGGGCAACTGTCAAGGGGTAGGGCTACCCATGCAGCCCTCAAAGGCTCACCAAACCTTGTTAAGCAGCCCTGCACCTGAAATAACTGCCCAACCCTGCTCTAGTTTGTTTCTTCTGCTGCCTTGATGTAAATGCCTTTTTCCAAAGGTTTTAAAAAATTATTTAACTTCTCTTTTGGATGAAATCTAGAATGCAGGTTTGATTTAGTAGCATCTAATTTTTGTGTCACAAATAAAGTCCCCTTTATTCTTACTTTAAGCATGTTCTGAATGTCTCATTCTTTTCTTCATAAAACATATATTTGACTGGTCCTTTACTTGCAAATCATGGAAAAACTGAAGTGTTTACTATATGTTCCAGTTTTCTACCAGAATTAAAAATCAAAAGTATAAGTTGCTATGAAAATATGCAATATTTCCATTATTTTGGCATTCTTGAAATCAGGATTATCTTATTTTAATCTCTGAACAACTCAATACTTTTATATGAGTTAAATGTTTTATGAAACCAAAGAAGCTTAAACTGTTTTATACATGTAACCACACTTTACAATGGTTAATCACAACTGGTTTAGTTAATGATGGAGCAAGAAGTTTCTAATTTGCCTCAAGATTTAGCTGTAAACCTGGTCCTAACTATACAACTTTTAGATTCAGAATACTGCTAATGATTATTTAGATCAACTTTATTAGGTTTGATTTCCAGAACCTCTACAATTCAGTTTCACGCACGTCTAAAAAAATAAATAACTGCTGCAATGAGCATGTGTAAACCTGTTCAGAGACATTTCTGACCGTATAAGTTTCCTGCTCTTCCTCCCTTCTTTCACTAGGAAAGCTGTAAAAATCAATACAAATACAATAAAAGTAACAATAACATTGTTAGTTACAAAGTAACATGTTTATGACACTCCACTTGGAAATGATTTAAGCGTGTGAGAAGGAAGCTATCCAGCACGTACTGCATGGCACCAGGAATGCTGGCAAATGGAGATACCAGATGACACTACTTAGATGATGACTGGTATCAGTGCAGAAAAAAGAGAAAGCTGGCTAGAAAACCAAGAAAGAAATGCATGTGGGAAAGCATAACTCCTAGTAGTAAGAGAGAAAAGCTTACCATGACAGAAAGTATTTTAGAGATGGTCCCTTGGAATAAAAAACAGTCCATACAACACTGGATCCAAAATGTTTGGGAAGTTTGGCTATAGAAAGGAACTCAAAAGCTTGTCCTGTTTGTTTGGTGATGGCATTCCTCTCTTTGAATCCCTACACTGACTTCCTCATCTCTGTTGAATCAAAAGTGATCTCGTTGTGTTTACATTCAAGACCTTCATGATCATTTTCTGATCTATCAATCACCTTCAATCAGTATGGACAGGTCAGTTCCTGCCCTGGATTAGCTCATGATGCCACCCTCCACTGCCCACTTATTAACTTTTCAAACAATCACCTTCAGGCTTTCTCCCATGTTTCCAGTAACGTTCCCATAAATATGTGCAGTGCTACCTTGTTATCACCATTTAAACCCTTCCTTAAGAGACCCTTATAACAGCATCTAAAACACTTGACAGTGGATAGGCTCCTGCTATACTGAGACCATTACCTTTCATGATTTTAAACTGCAAGTTTTCTGAGATAGTCCCTATCTTTTTTTGCTGTGTTTCACAATGGATCCTTTGTACAGTGCTCCCAGACACTGTGGAAGTGGTTGTCATGGTGATAACAGGCCAAAATTCTAGATCAAATTTGCCTGAACTTTGGCAAAGTTTGGATGCAGATCTGAATCTGAACCTTCAAATGAAGCACCGCTATCCCTCTTCAAGATTAAACAAGCATTGGAAATATTCACAGCAATATGGAACAAAGCTGCCTTTATGTATGTAACCATCTTCAATTTTTTTGGCTAGAGATGTTTCACTTTCATTTTAAAAAGTGGGTCTTATGCCACTACCTACAGTCTTTCAAAACAGCCCATAAATTGTAATAATTAATTCTCTTTATAGTAGTGATAATCTCATAAGAAAAATATTATCATGACTGTTGAAACTCTGTTAAACATCCACCTGGAAACTCCCTCCACCCTGGTCTTTCTGGTTGCCCTCCAAGTTCAAGGCCTTTAACAAAGTATAGACAATTAACATGGAATATTTTCCACATCTTTCGTTATAAGGAAGGACTAATGATATCAAGCAGGGCTTTCCTGTCAATCACAATACCAAAACAGCACTTAAAAAAGATCTAGATTTGAGATTTATATTGAATAAAATTGGTTGTAGGAATTGAAATGTATATTAAATGTACAGAAATGAAATTTCTGCCAGGACTGGCTATAGCCAATTTCTTGTTTCAGGAACCAGATGGAGCAATGTGCATGTCCTTGGCATGTATACTGAAGCCAACAACACAAGGGCTGACTGTTCCAGCTGTGGTTACTTGCAAGCTACTAACAATTAAGCAAATTTTGATAGCACTGCATGCAGAAGACTGACTGCTATGAATCCCATTCGTATTCTCTGGTGGATGTGATAATACCAACAGGACCCAGTGAACTGTGACCCATCATGTGACAGGGCCACTAACCTTTTTGTAATCCTGACTCCTATTGGATAACTGGAGCCAGGAAATAAAATCATGTCTCCACTCCCATGTGTCATACCTTTATTGCAGCAAGTATTTCCTGATTGTAATTGAATGGGCTGGGTTACACATGTTATATATTCAGAGTAGATATTTTATTGCTATTTTATCATTTGTCAACATCATATCAAGAAATGTAGTTATTACCACTCCCACCACAGAAGTTTATGCAAATTTAGATTATTCATAAAAATGTAATCCAATACTACAAATAGCATTTTTATTGCAAATGAATCAGAAATATTAAAAATTAAAGCAAATCATGCATTAATGTGATATTCTCTTATTTCATACTGTAGGAACAACCTATGGTAAACATTTATGGAACAAGGCAAAGCCACTTTAAGATTGTCATTTCAAGAACAATGACATTTGGTTAAGCATGTACATTTGCATTTCTTATCAGTTGTGATTTTAGGACTTGATAAAATATATAGGGCATGTATACATAGAGTATAAAGTATGGCTTGGAGAGAAGATAGAGGCAGAAAGCTATAGGTAACAATTGCTAGAAAAAAGACTCTTGTCTAAAACACTGCAAGTCTAGAATGGGGTTTGATATTTCATCTGTCACATGTTACTGGTATTTTAATAAAAAAGTAAATCACTGGGCTAATTTGAGGAATTAAATGCTTAACGAGTTTCAGATATGTAAACATTATCCTTTAAGAATTTATAGAACAGAAAATTCCCCAAAACAGCAGTCCATGGAAATGTAGTAGGATTGGAGCATTGTTGTAGCCATGATGGTCCAGGAAATATTCAAGAAATATCAAGGAAAATATGCTCGTTTGACAAGCTTTAGTTAAAGGACCACCACTGCCACTTGAAATGTGGAGACGCTGTATACCAGAGACTGCAGCATACTGAAGGATGCTAATCAGAATGTTAGAGCACATGTAAATGTGCCCAAAATTTCTGAATTTTTGTTGGAAAGCAAAGACTGCAGTTTTTAGTTAATTCTCCCATGTTATCCCAAAAAATGTTTCCTTTTCAAACCCCAAATGAAACCATCAAGCAGTCATTGTGCACTTAAATGCTCTAAAACCAAGCATTTTTATGTTCTCTCTTATGATGATTGTCACGGAGTCACAGAGGTGCCCCGTGATTGTGAGGGTGATTGGCAGAGCTGCCAATCACCCAGGCAGCTCAGGTGCCTGGTTGCCAGG
>NW_017728909.1:38465213-38469718 GCF_001723895.1 Crocodylus porosus
TAATCTGTTTTTGATACTTCACCCAAAAAAAATTACAGTCCAGTCTATTTGAGAAGATAATTCCAACCAACAGTATATTTTCATAATTTGTACAACTTTTCTGATTAGTGCTCTTGTTCATGTAATACTACATCTTACATTTGTACCAAAAGACAGAGAACATATGATAAAATGAAATATCACATATAGCTACTCCTCTACACAAATCCTATAGACTTTTATTTTATAGTAAACAAAATACAAATTGAAAAACAATACTGCACTGCCACAATTTTGAGGAGCTTATCATACTTCATATATTTTTTCTTAGTAACCAACTATGCACATAGACTTGTGCTAATTCTCTTTGACTCGGCACAAAAAAAAATAAGTTCAAGTAGCTTGTTTTTTGTTTAGTGGTCTGGAGCCTATATCCAGCTCATGGGTGGCATGGTTTATTTTCCTAGAAAATAAAAATTCCAGCTAAATTAAATCATCTTTTTTTCCTACGGTGACTTTTAATTTCCTTCAGCAAAACACTGCAGCAAGGTTGGGTTTTATATTTACAGGAAATGCAGAAGAAATTGGAGAGTTAGCTGGAGCCACTACTTTCCTCCTTGCCTCCCTCCCTCCCCCTAACACCGGCTTTTAATTTTCAAAAGAACTGAAACTGCTTGGTGTGGTTTCAAGAGCAGGGCTGCCATTCTCCCTGATGATGACTCTACTGACGTCAATGGCATTCTTATCATGCTTAGTGCGACATCAGAAACCAGCCCTCAGAGGCTACTCTAGTTTAGAGAATTTGTGTTTCTGATAATCTGTGGAGTGGAGTACCGTAGTGAACAGGATTTCACTCTCAGTTAGAGGAGGTTAGAAGGGGTGCATGTCTGTAAATGTATACACAAAGAAATACAGCCTTAAGAGTTTATTACATTTGTCTAGTACTGTATTTTTTTAAAGCTGCAAACATATTTAATGACTAAGACCGAGAAATAAAAACATTTTTACTTCTACTCTCATTTAATTTTTCCCCTTTTTGACAGGTAGTGTAAATTGTTAAGAAATGACCACAGTCTTTAATCATCTACCTTACACTCTCTTTGTCCCACAGTCTATTTCATTAATCCAACACAACTAGCAGTGGCAATATCCATCCTAAATTTCACGGCCTATCTAGTTGGGTCATGAAATCTGGGTCTGGGCTACGGCAAATCTAAGCTGAAGTAAGACTTCATGAGGGCTCTCTTATGTAAGCTCCTGCACTTCTCAGTAATACCTGCACATGTTTGCATACGCACATCTGTTGTCATTGTTCTCTAGTTGAACTGAGCTCCTCTTACACCTCAGTTAATGCAGCTTCTTGTCACTTATCACTACTGAGTAAAATGAGGTTAACCCTCCCCCGCCTTTGCAGAAGCTGTGGGCTCTCAGAGTTTCATTTCAGGCTGCAGAGCAGGGAGACCAGCTCCAGAATTCTCGCCCTAACCGCTCTTCTCCAGGGCACTGCACTCTCCTTATCACAGTGCTTTGTCTTGAAAGGAAACAAAATGCAGGGGGGGAGGGGTTGGAAAAGGGACACATGAGAACCCAACAGGATACCGGAGAATTTAATCATTTTTCCTAAACAGGCATTACATTTTAAGAATCAGTTTCTCATATGATACATTTAATTTTAAGCTTTAACATTAAGACCTTGACTCTTCTCTCATTTATACCTGTTTTGTATCAGGTTTAGTTCCATGTTTTGATAGCGTTAAAACTGTACGAGTGAGAGGATGAAGGCACAGAAAACCCACTTCGGTGTTTCTTTTCAACAGTGTTGAGTGCTTTTTTTAAACACTCCTTTTGCAGCATTTAAATTTTATATATACTACATTTATGCAAACTGATAGTATGCAACTTTGCTATTGGAAAAGTACGCACTTAGAATTATTATAGCAGTTAGCAGGTCAAAACCATTGATATACATAGATAGGATATGACATGGAACTGCACTATCTGCATTGTGGAAGTCATAAAGGACAAAGCAATTCAGAGATTCTGATTGATTAAATCCTTCCCAAACTTGAGTTGATGGGAAAACCCTGGCAAAAGATCAGGGGTCTGAAGGAAGATAGCTAATATTTTAACATATTTGGTTTTACGATTAAAAAGGGCTCACTGGATTTATACAAAATTCTGCTGTATCGATAGGTTTACATGCTTCCCAAGTTCAGCATATTAAACCATTTTTCCCCGCTAGACTGACTCAGCCAGTAGCTGGCTGTCCTGATGAGCTATTGCCACTAACTACCATGGAATGTGTTTCCTTCTAAAAAAGGCCAAAATATATATCCATATTTATACTCCATCTCACCTTTTGTGTTTATATCTATATCAATAACTGCATCTGTATCTACATCTACATCTATATCCACATCTATAGCATACAGCAAAATAGATCAAGCTGTGAGGGATTTGTTAGAAAATCACTGCTATGTTGGCTTGCCTGTTGTCTCTACAACACAATATCTTTCAAACATAATGTGCACCACTGATTTAGTTAGTCTAGAAGGTGCATCTCTACTATGCCTTCTGCTTGGCTTCAGACAAAGGTGGCTAACAACCTCACAATATTTAGAAATGGTTACACCATTTAAGACAGACACACAGACTCTGAGCCCCAGGTGTTTTCCTGTGACATACTACTTGTGGGGTGATGACTGAGTGACACATTACATGTTCGTAATGCATTTGGGATGGTGTTACAAAAAAACAGGGCCAAATTTGGTCTTGGTATAAGCAAGTACTTCTGCAGTTAGTGTAAAAGGAAATGTACCTGTTTACACAGTGTATGAATTTGGCCTGCTAAGTGAGAAGCAGCACTTGGCCACAGTTTGCATTGCTGACTGGAGGCTGGCAAGCACAGCTGCTTCCATTGGATTTTGAGTGTATTTTAACAGCACAACTGCAAATTGTACATTTTGCGGTGCTCTTTTTGTCAAACTACTTTTTTTTAACAGGATCACAGGTACTATGCCTAGGTAAAAAGAGAATTGGGAAAACTACCCAGCTAGTTCTCCATCAGTTAGGCTATAACCCATTCTTAGGAGACCATTCTGCCCTTGAAAGATGTAAGTGACTTCAACAGAAGCCAACACAAATTATTTATATTCATCTGTGACGGAAAACTGAGCTTGAAGTCCAAAAATCTCTCTTAACTTTTGTGTTCATCTTTGTAGCAGAAACTGCTCAGTTCTATGGGCACTTGTACACATGATGCCATTACCATGTACATGTGACAAAAAATGTCACTTTGTGTGACTTAACAGCATCACGCTGTACAAGTGCAAGAATTTTGGAGTTTCAAATGAGTTTGCATCGTTGCAAGCTAAGCTACATCCCAATGTAGTTGAGTTTGCAACGTTGCAAATTGCAACAATGCAGCTGTTAGCACGGGAGAGGCAGGCAGGTTCTGCAGATAAAAGACTGGGTCCCTCACTGCTTCTCTCCTCTGCAGGTTCCTGCGACTGGCAGGATGCCTGGGGCCACCTGGGAATGGGCTGGCTTGCCCCTGGGGCAGCACAGAAAGGTGGCAGGACGGCTGGGTTTGCTTGCAGTGGAAGAAGGCGGCACAGATGGTGCACGGGGTGCTGAAGGCATCTGATCCAATGCTTCTCCGAGTCCACCTGGGCTTCCAGCACCCCATTTCTTGAGGGGCCTGATCCTCCTTTTCTGCAGAGCCTGCCTACCTCTCCTGTGGCAAGGGTGTGAGCTGACAGCTGCATTATTGCACCCAGCGCAATCCAACTCTTCCCTGAGCCTGCTTGCTGGAAACCCACCAGGTGCTGCTCCCCAGGTGGGCTCATGGAATAGTTGGATTAGGCCCGGTGCTACCTCTGAGCTGGGGCAGCACCTGCTCTGCTAGCAGCCCACCTGCATGGCCCCAGGGGGCACTGCCACCTCAGAGGAAAGGACCAGAGCCCCCTACAGCTCAGGGGCCACTCAGCCTGCCAGCAGCTCAACCCAAACCATGAGCAGGACTTGGCTCTGACAAAAAAAAAAAAAAAAAGGATTAGGTCCCTTTCTGTAATATGATGGAAAAATTGAAATGGTGGGTTTCAGTTAAAGACCCACCATTTCAATTTAGGGGGCATAGAATAAAACCCTGAGGAATAAATCCCCATTATTTGTACAAGTACCCTAAAAGGATCTGGACAGATGATCACATACCCATAGCCTGGGACCACATGGCTGCCCTGTGCTGGAACTGCAGGTAAGGTGTGGGGAAGGGCAGCGGAGGACCCTGGGCAGGGAAGGAGCCCGGGGAAAAGTGGCCTGGGGAAAAGCTGAGTGCGGGGGGGGGGAAGCAGCTCTGTGCCCAACACTCCACGCTGCAAGATCGGAAGAGCGGTGTGGGGGGAATGCCGCCAGCTTTCGACAGTCCCGCACTCGCTATAAGCGGCTGCAGCAAGGAACACCGGCCATGGGGCAGGGGAAGGGCCACTTCCACCACCCCCAGTGCTCAGATTTTCCCCAGGCTTCTT
>NW_017728909.1:38469818-38474808 GCF_001723895.1 Crocodylus porosus
GAAGGGCAGCGGAGGACCCTGGGCAGGGAAGGAGATCTGGGAACATTCCCCACGCGACGCTCTTCCGATCTGGGGGGGGAAGCAGCTCTGTGCCCAACACTCCACGCTGCAGCCGCTTGCAGCCTGTGTGGGGCTGCCTGTGCCTGCTTCGGACAGCCCTGCACAGGCTATAAGCGGCTGCAGCAAGGAACACCGGCCATGGGGCAGGGGAAGGGCCACTTCCACCACCCCCAGTGCTCAGATTTTCCCCAGGCTTCTTCCCTGCTCCTTCCTGGAGCCGAAGAAAGTGGCCCCTCCCCTGCCCTGTGGCTGGTGCTCCCTGCTGCAGCCACTCACAGCCCACATGGGGGTGTCTGGAGCAGGCACAGGCAGCCCCACACGGGCTGTGAATGGCTGCAGCATGGGGCATCAGGCATGGGGTGGGTGAGGGGTCACTTTTCCCCCCTCACACTCAGCACCAGCTTGTAACCCGGCCCCACTTCCAGCCTGGGTCCCACACCAGCCCTAGGCTCACCCACTGGGGCTGCATGGTGGCAGCAGCTGCAGCACCCCCACTTGCTGTGCCAAACAGTGTTTGCCACTGCCGCCTGTGGGCTGCCCAGTGTGTGAGCTCCAGGTGGGCAGCTGCAGACAACACTGCCCAGCACACAGCCCAGGCTGGTAGCAGGGGCGGGCTACAAGCTGGTGTTGAGCACAGGGAAAAGTGGCCCCTCGCTCACCCCTGACCAGTACCCCACATTATAGCCACTTGCAGCCCACATGGGGCTGCCTGTGCCTGCTCCAGACAGCCCCATGTGGCTGTGAGCACCTGCAGCAGGGAGTGCTGGCCATGGGGCAGGCGAGGGGCCACTTTTCCATGCACTCAGCACCAGCTTCTTTCCTGCTGGCAAGCAGGAGGTTGGGGCTGTGTGTTGCCCCCTGCTTGTACTGTGGGGCTTGGGAGGCACTGGGAGTGAGTAAGTACAGAAGCCAGCAGGAGCACGGGGCCCACACCAGTGTCCCGGGCCCAGTGCTGGTGGTGCCCAGAGCAGGGTGGCAGGAGCACAAGGTCCCGGCTGGCAGGGGCTCTATGGAACTGGGCCAGCTCCCCACTCTCCCTGCTGGTGTAGTCCAGCCCAGCTCCACAGACCCCTCCCAGCCTGTGCCCTGCTTTGGGCCCTACTGGTGCTGGCCCTGAGACATTGTTCCCAAGGTATTGGGACATTGGTCCCAAGATGGTGACCAGGGAGTGGGGCACCTGTCAAGGGGCAGGGCTACCCATGCAGCCCTCGACAGCCTGCCAAAACTAAGTAAGCGGCCCTCCACCCAAAATATTTGCCCACCCCTGCCTTAATGTAACATAAGCCGGATAACGCAGATCTGAGATAATTGTGCCTTGGAGTGGCATAACTTTGAGGCCCATAAAAAGTGCTTACAACCATCTTAAGGTGTTAATGTGCAGATAATCTAGGTGTTAAGAGCTCTAGGAGCTACCCAAAATTAGTATGTGACAAGGCCCTTAGTATGGAAGCACATTGAGAAAAAAAGACAAAATCATGCAGATCTCTGCATTTGCCCTGCAATTGGCAAGCAAAGGATCCATCCAAAATGCTTTCTAACACAGTTTGGCTCATAAGCAAGGATAGTACCAAGCCATAATACAGCTGTGCTGGGAAAACGTATATAACTAGGTCAGATTATACTTTCCACTAATACTTCTAACATGGATTGGTTGGACAATGTATCCTTCACTTTGTTAGGTACAAACTATATTCATGAAGAGAATTCAGCAGAGTAGGAAAGTGGCAGGTTGGCTTTGCAAAATGTGTATATTCTTGTTTAAGGGGTATTGGAGGCGTGATTGTAACATGTTCAGATACAGTTTTAAGCTAGCTAGCTAGCTCGAATGCCAACAGAAGTGAAGCCAAGGTGGCACTGTCTGTAGAAGTCTATTCAGCATTCAGGGTACTCAGGTGGCTAAGAATATGCTGAAGCCCAAACAATTATGGCTTAATTTCCATTGTTTCTTGAGATAGCTAGATGAAAACTAACTCAAGTGTCTACATGTGTTACAATCACATCTCCAACTGCAAAGGAAACATAACTTCAGGGCAGGCTGCTCACACTGAAACATTAACATCTGTTTTCCAATAACTTAACTAATCCATTCCCTGACAATGAAGGAAGCAGTAAGCTGTACAGACAGTCAAGAGGGATATCCTGTGTACTATATAGCTGGTAGTCTAGTGTATGTAAAGTGTGGGATCAGTTCAATTCCTGGTATACAGGAGTCTAATTAGTATTTTCACTATTTTAGGAAAGAAGTTGAAGAGTGAAAGGAAAAAACTCTCAATCCAAGAAGTGCAGATTTGTATTGAGACCTGGCAGTGTATGGAATTTTATACAATGGCTTCTGAGTGTACTGAATCTGTTCAGAGTCCAAACATAACACTTTAGTTCCAGGGTTGTTGATACATTACCCTTTACCAGCACTAAGTTTCACCTGCAGATAATGTATTAATGAATAACAGTTTTATTGTTTTTCCCTAATTTGAAGTTCATGTATCTCTAACTATATCGTACCAATCTTTGTATATTTGGGAATACTGAAAATGCCGTATTCTATGGTGCAAATGGGACATATATCACACCAAAAGAAAATTACAAATGAATTTAATACGGTACATAGGAAGAAAAAATATTTCTAGGCAAAATGAAAACTACAGAGCTTTTTAAAAAAAATTGGCACTACAAATGTTAATTTTTGGAGAACTCAATTCATAAACAAAAATGAAAATAATATAGCCTCCATTTTCCTGAATCTTCTTCCCCTTATTACTTCTTTTGCAAGGTGTGAAGAATATCTATTATACTAATTTGAAAGTTGTTAGTGCCAAATCCTAAAGGCATTTTGATGTCAGAGGGAATTTTATGTAATTAATACCTAAAAGATTTGGCTATAAATGTTTATCTGGATTAGGTAAATGAAGCCACAAACTATTTCAGTTGTGCTTCTTCTTTAAGACATGCAGCAATAGGCAGACATGCCAATTCATATTCAGATATCTATGTCTACTATTAATATTTTTCCTCTTAAAGGAAAAAAAAAATAATTGGAGTGAGATCTGGAGCTCATTACTTTTTCTGAAACTGCGTGGGTTCAGATGATATACGGGATTCATCTCTAGATCCACTCCTGTAATTTTCCTTCACTTGCTAGGGCAGAACCTTTTCTGCCTCTAAGACCTCCAAGTGGCATTTATGTGGTTTTTAGGCATCCAACCACTAAACACAAAACTATTCCACATTGCACAATGGCCACAGGACTGTCAAGAAGTCTTGTTTCCTTAAGTTTCTCTATTTTGTCCTGAAAGGCTCTTTAGAAAACTAGACTTGGCCTGACTACAATCCAGAATGGCCACCCAGTTCAGCTTTGTTGTGATCCATTCCATCTGGGAAGTGTCTAAATTCTATATAAATCCAAGTTCTATACACAAAGGAAAAATATGCCAAACGACTATTTGAAACTGAGGGAAAGGGGTACTGTTTGACTAATAGCTGGTGGTTATCATGCTTCCCCAATAATTGGAAGACCTGCATGTTGTCCCACTCAGATCCTGCTCAGGACCTGCTGCTCACAAATAGGGAAGAATTGGTGGGTAATGTGGTGGTAGGGGATGGCAACTTGGGCAGCAGTGACCATGAGATGATAGAGTTCAGGATCATGAGGAAAGGAAGGATAAAGAGCAGAACAGTAAGGACCCTGGGCCCAGAAAAGCAGACTGACTCACTCAAGGAACTCATGGGCAGGATCCCCTGGGAAGCCAGACTGAGGGGGAGAGGAGTCCAGGACAGCAGGCTGTACTTGAAGGAAGCCTTACTGAGAGTGCAGGAATAAACCATCCTCCTGTGCAGGAAAACTAGCAAGTATGGCAGAAGACCAGCTTGGCTTAGCAGAGAAATCTTCAGTAAATTAAATCACAAAAAGGAAGCTTATAAAAAGTGGGAACTTGGACAAATAACTAGGGAAGAACATAAGAGTGTTGCTTGTGTATGCAGGGATGAAGTCAGGAAGGCCAAAGCACAACTGGAATTGCAGCTAGCAAGGGATGTGAAGGGTAACAATAAGGGTTTCTACAAGTACGTTGGTAGCAAGAGGAGGATCAGGGGAAGTGTGGGTCCCTTACTGAATAAGGAAGGCAACTTTGTGACAGAAGATGCAGAAAAGGCTGAAGTATTCAATGCCTATTTTGCCTCAGTCTTCACAGGCAAGGTCAGCTCCCAGACTACTGCACTCAGCAGCACAGTTTGGGGAGGAGGTGTGCAGCCCTCAGTGGTGAAAGAACTGGTTAGGGACTACTTAGAAAAGCTGGATCTGTACAAGTCCATGGGGCCAGATGGGATGCACCTGAGGGTGCTGAGGTAGTTGGCTGATGTGATTTCAGAGCCATTGGCCGTCATCTATGAAAACTCACGGCAATCAGGAGAGGTCCCAGATGATTGGAAAAGGGCAAACATAATGCCTATATTTAAGAAGAAGGAAAAGGAAGATCCAGGGAACTACAGACCAATCAGCCTCACATCAGTCCCTGAAAAAATCATGGAGCAGATCCTCAAAGATCAATTTCTAAGCTCTTGGAAGAGACAGTGATTAGGAACAGTCAGCATGGATTCACCAAGGGCAAGTCATGCCTGACCAACCTGATTGCCTTCTGTGATGAGCTGATTGGCTCTGCAGATACAGGGAGACCAATAGGGCTGTGCAAACCTTCAATTTAATATTCGATTCGACAAATATTTGACATAGTCGACCTTGAAAAGTGAAAGTCGAGTTGAATAGCAGCTGGTTGAATAGCTGTCGAATCGAATACTAGATGTTGAAGATTAACAGCGCAAGTCAAATATTAACAGCACGGGTTGAATATTCGACAAGGGTCGAATATTCAACTTGCCTATACTGGATTCCCTGTGGAGGGAAAAAAAAGGGAAAGTAAGGGGAGGGGGAGGGAGG
>NW_017728909.1:38475353-38482496 GCF_001723895.1 Crocodylus porosus
ACAAGGGATGAGGCTGCTACAAGCAGTAAAGCGAGGGGAGCAGCAGTGCCACCAGAGCCACTGCCTGTGCCTGAGACTCTCTCATGTCCAGACACAGGAGCCACAACCTCTCCCACCATAACTGCAACCAGCACAGCAGCGCACTCCACCCCTGTGTCACTGCCAATGCTGAGCCTTCCTGTAACAGAAGAAGAGCTGGTGCTGGATCTGGATCTCAGTTCCCTGGCAAGGGAAGTTCTGGGGAAGCAGGGGGAATCAGCTGAGTTTGTGCTCGATACCTCAGGTTTTTTCTTTTCAAGCCACGCGGTCTTTCCCAGAAGGCACTTCAGAAGGTGCCTCTGTACAGGTGAAGGCAAGCAGCTCAGCTGAGTCTGCTCTTTCTCTTGCTGTGCCTCTGACTGCTGAAGAGGGGGAGAGTTCAGCAGCATCAACAGATGCACTCGCACACCAGAGGGAAAGGCCTAGTACTAGCATGGTCTGGGATCATTATGAGCTGGCAGATGATCCCGCGTTTGCTATCTGCATGCACTGCGGAGCCAGAAAGAGCTGGGGCAAGGGAACAAGGCTCATGACCACCTCGGGGATGCTGAATCATCTCCGCAGGTACCACCCCATGACTCGAAGCGGATGGCAAATCGAAGCGGGACCCGGTTTAATATTCGACATGGCTGTCAAATCGAATATTACCTGTTTTGCACAGCCTTAGAGACCAGTGGATGTGGTGTACCTTGATTTTAGTGAGACTTTTGATATGGTTTCCCACAGCATTCTCACAGGCAAGCTAAGGATGAATGGACTGTAAGGGGGATAGAAAATTGGCTGGAGCATTGGGCTCAGAGAGTACTAATCAATGACTCGATGTCTAATTGGCAGCTGGTATCCAGTGGAGTGCCCCAGGGGTCAGTCCTGAGGCCAGTCTTGTTCAATGTCTTCATCAACAACTTGGAAGATGGCATAATGTGCACCCTCAGCCAGTTTGCAGATGACACCAAGCTGGGGTGAGTAGTAGATATGCTGGAGGGTAGGGCTAGGATTCAGAGTGACTTAGACAAATTGGAGGATTGAACCAAAAGGAATCTCATGAGGTTTAACAAGGACAAGATTATGACGCTCTAGTATTTTCTGTGACCTTCTACCTGTACAGTCCAGATAATTGAAAACATTCATAGAGATTGATGTATTCACAGCCATGTTTTACAGAGGCCTTCATATGGTCTATCAGAAATGGAGGTTTTACCTGTTCCAGACCTGTGGACTTATCCCCAGTGTCTTTTGGTAGAAGAACGAACACACTCAGTTCTTCTGTCTTGCTATAGGGGAGCCTGAGCAATTCTCTCTAAGGTTCTTCTATGATGACCAGGTTGTATTTGCCATTTTGAAGGCGGGGTTCAAAAGAAGATGGAGCTAGACTGTTCTTAGTGGTGGCAGATAACAGAACAAGGAGCAATGGTCTTAAGTTACAGCAAGGGAAGTTTAGGCTGGATATTAGGAAGATTTTTTTTTCACTAGGAGGGTAGTAAAACGTTGGAATATGTTCCCCAGTAAGGTGGTGGAAGCTCTGTCCTTGGAGGTTTTCAAAATCCGGCTAGACAAAGCTTTGGCTGGGATGATCTAGTTGGAGATTGTTCTTTGAACAGGGGGTTGGACTAGACGATCTCCTGAGGTCCCTTCCAACCCTAACTTCCTATGATTCTATGATCCACTTCTCCTGATTCCTAAGAAGGTGCTCTAATCACCAAGCTATGAGTTAGACAGGACTGAAGAGATTCTTACTTCTCCCATTAAAATGGCTCACCTACTGAAAATAAATGCTGGTTCCAGAAGGAGAGCACACAAGATGGAGTCTGACTCCATAAACTAGTAAGGTTACTAGTAATGCTACCCCTGTAGCATTGAGGCCTGACTTCTGGTCCGTACTCCCAATGTTATTCATTCACTTTTCATTAAATAGCCATTGGATCAAATGCTTAAATAGGATTGCAAGGAGAAACCAGAACCCAGGACTCTTTTTCTCCCTTCCAGGGTATGTCCACACTGTAATCAGAGATATGATTGTAGCTCAAGTACAGTACATATGCATGAGCTGGCTCTAAACAGGCTAGGTCAGGACTGGTTTATTTAGGATTTTCTGGGTAAAGGAGATATGAACATTGAGATAATATTGTTTTGGAATGTTATAACACTGCTCAGCTACATGGGGAAAATGAAATGAGACTATAATGCTTTGCATTATTTTGATCCTTTAAAATAAATACTCATAAATCCTGTCCTACCTGGACAGCACGTGATGCATTCTCTACTTAACTGAGACCACAGCTGTTACCTTCATCTGTGTAGACCTCGCTACCATGCTTCAAAATATCATCTCATAAGATCCACCAAAATCTTGAGCCTACCAATATCTGAGTACATAAATGTGATGACAAATGGCAAACGTATATTTTGCAGACCCCTTTAAAAATGCTAAGTGAGGCTCTGTTAATAGGGCCTAATGTCTACATAAAATTTTTCCTCTGCCTGAAGAAGGGTGTTTGTACTCAAAAGCTTTGAAAGAAGAATTTTTCCAGCTATTTTATTTGGTCTAATAAAAGATATCAGATTTACCCAAAGAAGCTTGTCTGCCTATGTCCTTAGACCAACATGACTACAACCAACATCCCGATACATAAAATTCTTGCATTGATTTTTACAAACTTGGTTGCTGTCTGATACCTTCATCTGCATGAAAGTTTTATTGCGATTAAATTGCTTTAAAATACTCCAAGTTATGCCTACACTTTCTGTAGAATTCAGCCTAACATAAAATTTTATGTCTGTTAATATTGGTCATTTCATATCATGCATCTTGCTAACAATCTAGAAATATATATTTTTGAGGAAATATTTGAGTGATTGTTGGGTTTTTTTTTAAATGGAAGTCTTTTCAGCTCTACAATCAGTTAAGTACTGTATACTTCATGTGTCGGAATTGCAGTGAACAGAGTCAGAAAAATAGTTTTTTCACGTCTGTTTATCTGAATAAATACATAATGGTTGCTAAGGTAAACAGTAAAAAGTCAACAGTCTCAATTATCTTATTCTAGAGAACTGCAGCCTTAAGCTGTAATCTCCACAGATCTTTCATGTCAAGCAGTGGGAGGCCAGGTCAGGACACAAATAGAAGAACTCCAAAGCAAATCCAAATCATGCAAAAAATCATGTTGCTGATTCACTGAACCTCTCATGGGGCAATGAACGTGCCACATTTCAGATATGGTCATTAAAAATCCCAGAAAACTTATCTCAAGAACGGGTGATAATTTGTTTTTTTTTGTTTGGTTTTTTTCCTCTGACCAAAGTACAACGAGTAATAAAATAAAATTTTCCTAACTTTAGTTCCCTTTAACACTGTTGTTCATCCCAAAACACTTTACAAACAGTTCATCAATCTATTTAGTCTTTCTTGGCTAAAACAGATTTTGAGGCACCGCATTTCAAAATGATCCAACAGCCCCAAAACGCAAAGCAAACTCTTACAGTTATGAAAAGTTTCTACTAACAAAGTCTGCCTGTAAATCACATAGATTATGCAGTAAAACTGCAAATCAGAAAGGCAAGTAAACTTGTGTGTAAATCTGTTCCTATTCAAGACAACACTTACACATATGTAATTAGACACTTGCTTGAATCTCACTGAAAGCAATGGGACATAAGTACATGCCTAAAGTTGAGGGATAATTCCTTAAATCAGGGCTTAAATCAGTTTAATCACAGGGAATTAAAAAGCAGAATAATATTAAGAAGATTTCTTTGGGTTAGTTTTGAGCTAGACAGTGGCTTTGCTACTACAACAGGCAACGTTTTCAGATCAACTAGAAAGATTTGGCACTATATAATAAGGAAAGAAAATCTGAGGCAAAACATGAAAAGGGTCTTCTGTGATTGAAGGCTTGTCTGCACTAAGAAAATGTACCCACCATTGTTTACACTTCCATTAAAACTGGTGTGTCACTCTGGAAGTTTGAGTGGAGGGATATTTGTGCATGACAATACATTGTCAGATATACCCTCAGGTGTTGGAGATCACATAGCTGCTATATCATGTATGTAGTAGAGCACCCTGCGTGGCTCATCCACTCTACTTATAAGCAGGTATCTTAACCTATGAGAAGGGCCATATAAATGCAGCTATACTACTTCTGATGCCAAAGCTGTGTAGGTGTACCCTAGATACACTACCAGCTACAAGCATTGTTTTCATTCCCAGTGGGATATTCCTTGTGTGGACAAGACTCTTGAGCATATTATGTACTGCTCTCAGAATATTATATGGCTCTATCTACCTTGCGGAGAATCTGAGGTAGGTGTGACTGATTTTAAAAATGGGGTCAGCCTCTCAGTGGTGTTGCTCCCAGGACAAAACCAAGTTTATCCCATTTTGGAAAAAATACCCCTTTTTGTATCTAATATAAAAAATACATCTTTAAATAGGGATTAACATATATTTTCTTAATCCTTAGTGATCAAGAGAGTACCCCTATTTCTAAATTAAGTTTACCCAATTAGAATATTGTAGTCAAACAGGTCCTTTAGGGGGTCACATTTAGCCTCTTTTGGAGAAAAAAGCCCTGTTTAGGTAAAGTAATATTACTGTTTGAAAACTGGTTAGAAGCAAGATTTCAAGTCCCAAAAGAATTTTTAAATATTATTTTGAAAATACAGTGTTTGAAATATTCCCATTCTGTTACACAAAGATAAAAATGAAATTTAACCATGAACAAATAGTTCAGAAAAAAATCAGTTTAGACATTTTATTTTGATACTTACAAAGTGTTTCATTTTGATTTTGACCTTTTTTTAAAAACTATTTTAGCATACAGCAATGACATTTTTAAACAAAAGTCATTTTGAATAAAACCCCAAACTTCATTTTAAAAATGTTGAACCGGGAAGTTTCTATAATTCTAAGATTTTTTTTAAATGTATATAAATCTGATGATGCACTTATACAGTCATAGAAAAAAGGGGGCTGGAAAGGACCTCAGCAGGTCATTTAGTCCAACCCCGTGTTCACGACAGTTGAAACCAGTATTATCCAGATGCCTGTTTAACCTGCTTTTAAAAACTTCCAAGAATGGGATTCCACAAAGACTCTAGGTAATCTGTTCCTATGCTCAGCCACCCATTATAGTTAGAAACTTCTTCCTAAAGTCCAATATAAATCTCCTTTGTTGTAAACTGAGACTGTTATTTCTTGCCCTATTCCTGTGGCCACAGTGAAGAGCCTATTGCCCCCAGTTCTCTTTTCCAAACTACATAAACCCAATTCTTCTCATTTCCTTTCCTTGTAAGTCATGTTTCCTAGACCTGTAAACATTTTTGTGGCTTTCTGCTGGATTATTTCCAATTTAACTATGTCTTTTTTTAAGTGCATTGGCCCAAACTGTACCTTGCTGTATTCAGCAGCAGAGGAAAAGAGAAGACAAGCAGCAGGGGTGACACTTAGCCCCTGGGATCTGGAGGTTCATGAAAGCAGCAACTGAGACCCACTGCTCATCCCCTCTTTTCTCCTGCTGTTGAATTCAGTGGGGGACAGGCAGAAGGGGAAAGTTGAACAGGCATGGCACCCACCTACTGGGCTCTGGAGTTACTTGAAAGTAGGAACTCCTGACAAACCGAGGCTGACCAGCTGGTGAGCTCACAGCACATACAGAGCTCAAGGCAGGAGCTAACTTCACATTGTGGTGAGCTCAGGAGAGGTCACTGGTATCCAAGACCCTGGCAAGTGGTGTGTGGCCATACCCCCTTCAGCTGTGTGGCACATACATAATGAGCTCTCTTCACTGCACGAGGCACACTGCTGAAGTAGGTGTAGCTGCACCCTCCTCACAGTGATCTTCTGCTGCTCATGTTGATATTTAAGTTTGCAGTCCACTGTAATCTCCAGGTCCTTTTCTAGAGCACTGCAGCCCAACCACTTGTTCTCCAGTTTGTATTTGTCCATTGATTGCTCTGTCCTGAGTAATTAATCTCAGATTTGTTTAATCAGGATCATTCCTAATCCTATCCCCGAAAATGTACCATTGCAAAGTTGCTAGCCATACACTCCCCCACCTTCCTCCAAATCAGCAACATTTATGATTGATGATTCATCAGTGATGTCTCATGAGCAGTTTGGATTTTGACAAATCAGCATTTCCCAGTGAAAAAATATTTTGTCAGAAAATTTCTGATTAGCTCAAATTATTTTGTCTTAATGCACAGAAAAGTTAAATGCCATATTGATATTTTTATACAAAACTTGCAATCTTTAATGAATCTGAAATCACAAACTTATAAGTCTTTCCAAAAACCCATAAACATGTTCAAAACATTTAAGAAAACTTAAAAGATATACAAACCCTCAAGCTCCTTAACTCCGAAGGAAAACTTATTACATTCATCTCCAAATTCATGTTAAATATAAACTGTGTTTTTGAAAGTCAGAAGGCTGAAAATAAATCAGCCTCTGGAAAATCTGGGCATAGGGCTACATCTCACTATCCCTGGCACAGACTGAAGAATGACATACATTTTTCAAATAACACAAATAAATAATAGGGGGCACATCTACATGAAATGCTGTCACCATAGCGATGAGCTATGGGGATGTAGCTCATTGCTACAGCAACCTAGTGATGACAGCCATGAACTGTGATGCTGCCACTACTGCACAGTAGCAAGCACAAACCCATGCAACACCGGGACCACACAATATCAGTGGTTACTGAGCAGTTGAGTGCACATGCAGATGTGCCCAAGGAGAAGCGGCTAGAAGGGTGAGGTTTCTGCTACTGTGCTTTTGCTTTTGTGGGCTTGTAAACTGTGCTGCATGGTGGGTTTTGTGGCTCATTGACATTGCTTATTGGGCCTACAGACTATGATCTTGCCAACTGGACAGCTAGACCCAACTTTTCATGTGTAGTTTCATAGTTGGTAGGGTTGGAAGGGACCTGAGCAGATCATCTAGTCCAACCCCCTGCCATGGCAGGAAAAAGTACTGGGGTCAAACGACCCCAGCAAGGTGTTCATCCAGCCTCCTCTTAAAGACCCCCAGGGTAGGAGCCAGCACCACTTCTCTTGGAAGTTAGTTCCAGTTCCTAGCCACCCTGACAGTGAAGTAGC
>NW_017728909.1:38482596-38503679 GCF_001723895.1 Crocodylus porosus
AACTAAAGCTATATGGAAATATAGTTTCATAGTTTCTAGGGTCGGAAGGGACCTGAGCAGATCATCTAGTCCGACCCCCTGCCATGGCAGGAAGGAGTACTGGGGTCAAACGACCCCGGCAAGGTGTTCATCTAACCTCCTCTTAAACACTCCCAGGGTAGGAGCCACCACCACTTCTCTTGGAAGTTGGGTCCAGACCCTAGCCGCCCTGACCGTGAAGTTGTACCTCCTGATGTCTAGCCTAAATCTACCCTTTGCCAGCTTGTGACCGTTATTCCTGGTCACTCCTGGCGGTGCTCGGGGGAGCAGTGACTCCCCCACTGCCTGCTGATCCCCCCTGACTAGTTTATAACAGGCCACAAGATCCCCCCTCAGCCTTCTCTTGTGGAGGCTGAACAGGATGCAGTACTCCAGCTGCGGCCTGACCAGTGCTGCATAGAGGGGGAGGATCACCTCCTTGGACCTGCTCGAGATGCATCTATGGTTAAACTGAAAAGACTATGAGGGCATGTTTACAAGATATTAAGTGCTGGAGAAGTTTTGCTGATATGATTGTTATCAACCCTTACTGTTTTTACTGGGTTGCACTGCAGGTGCATGCGCAATGCTTAGGCCATGTGCAATGTTGAGGTTACACTGTGCTAGCCACTGTTCATCCATGGCACTGAAATAGCTGCACTCAACATGAATGTAGCATCCAGTAATAGTTATACTAATAAGGAGAAAAAGAGTTAGCTTCCTGCCACCTTTTGTTTTGAATCTTGCAGATCCTTGGGGCTTGGTGGGGGTGGGGAAAGTGAGAGGGGAAGGAGAACTTGAAAAAAAAAAATCGCATATATGCAGTAAAGCACAGATATGGCAAAACATAGATTTCAATAGTGTGTTGTCTTAAGGACTTAGTTTCAATAACACTGTACCTGAGAACCAGATATAGCTGCCATCCTTACTCTCTCCCCACCTCCCTGTCTCACAGCCATTAACTCCTATCCCCTCTGATCTTCCCTGCCATGCAGTCAAGGTTCTTTGGGTAAATCTGATACCTTTTATTAGACCAAATGCAGTTGCGTTTTCACAGACCTGCATTTTGCATATGGGCATAAGCTTCTATTTGACCCTAGAGAATACATAAACACCAGCAGACTCTCCCTATGCCTGAAGGGTGGTTGCGCCTAAAAGCTTGTAAGGAACAATTTTTCCAACTACTCAGCTGGTCTAATAAAAGATATCACATTTACCCATAGAACCTTGTCCTGCTAAGCAAAGAGATTCACAAATAGGGCAGAGTAATTTGCTATTCAACCAGACTAAGTGACACAGGCCTTGGCCTGTTATGATACTACTATTTGAAACAGAACAATTCTTTTTAATTTTTCTATTGTTTACTCATACTGTATAAGTGATAATACAGGCAGTCCTCAACTGTTTGATGCCACTGACACCGCCACCACTGCCACTCGCTCAGCTGGGAAGGGGCAGGGCAAAGTCACTGCTCATCTGGGAAGCACACCAAGGCTGAGGCAGCTTTGGCCGCTGTGTGCCACTTGTCCATAGACAACGCAGTGGCTCTGCCCCACCCCAGCTGGGCGAGTGGCAGGAGGGCACAGCCTCCACTCCCAGCGCCCTCTGCTGCCAGCCCAGAGTACATCCTAGTGCAGCCCTGGCCACACCCACCCCATACAGATCCAGGGGTATACCCCCCAACCCATGCCCTCCTAGACTGGTGGCAGGTGCAGCAGCGAGAGCTGACGGACATGCCACCAGATAAGCAGCTCCCAGACCGGCTTCGTGTAGTAGCGGGAGCTGCCCACCCTCTCCCTGCACCCCTGCTGGGCAGCCCTTGCCCCAGCTCTCTGCCCCCCACCACAACAGACTGACCAGCTGGAGGCAGCTGGGTGGAGTGTGGTAAAGGAACCAATTCCCCATTTATAACACTGTTCCTATGGGAAAACTGGTTCTGAGTTACAATGTTTCGACTTAAGATGTTTTCAGGAACCAATTGCGTTGTAAGTCTGAGGACTGCCTGTATAACATGATTAGATACTGTTCCAAGCACATGAAAGTGTTTTTATCACCTTACAGTAGCTTTCCTGTAAGAAACATTTACATGCCTTAAAGTAATAACAGTTTACCCAGAATGGTCCAGAAATTATGTGACAAGCAAGAATTTCTTACAGTGATATATATTTTATTGGACCAACTGTAGAGCTGCGATAGTCAGACAAGCTTTCAAATGCAAAACATTCTTCATCAGATCTGACCAGAACAAGCCATGCAAAGCACAGTAAAAAACAATGGTAGGAGGGTGTGAGAAAAGTTCTGAGAGGTAGCATAACTGAACACAGAAATAAAAATACTACTAATCAGCTGAGTTTACCTAGCAAACAGAAGGACTGGAATACCAGGAACAATTTGCAGGAGTTCCATTTATCAAAGCTCTGCATGATGAAATGTGTCTAAAACCTGCCACTGTTCATAATCTTGGGGTGGACAATCTCTCTACCAAACTACACTGAAAAAAGAAATGAAAATTGAAAACACCAATAATTCTGAATTTTGGAGGAGAATTCTGAAGTTTTTATTTCTTATCTTCAGAATCTTACTACATTTCCAGAAAGTGACAATAATAATAAACCCCGAAGGGCTGGAATAGACTTCAAGGGATTATCTGGTCCAACCCCATCCCAAGGCTTTTTAGCAGCTTCTTAACATAAAAAATAAATAATAAAGATAACAGTAGTAGTAGCAAGCCATCATCCCAGTAGGGCTACTGGTTCCCCTCCCATTAGATGACTCTTCTCATCTATCAGACCTTTCCACATCTCATTAATAACATTTGGTTAGCCTGGGTAACTGTGTTATGTCACATTGTTTTCAGGAGATTTTCTCCCTCATCTATTTTGGCACTGATTTCTTCCTGGGCTTTTTCTTACTGTCATCTTTGCAATCCTTCAGCTAAGGACTAATTACTCAATAATTCCTACATTAATGTTATTAGGCCACCAGCATATGGCTTACTTAATACAAGGGGAATTTTTAAATGTTTGCTAATCCAGTAGTCACTTGTGTAATTTATTTCTCAGTTATTTCCTGTTTCCTTAGTACAGTAATATATTAGTTGCTCCCTAGTGGCAAAAATCATACACTCAGACATAATCCTACATGATTTATTAACAGTATGAAAAAAGCCCAACCATTATTATACTAATATGTAAATCTTACACTGTGTCTTCTTTCCTTATCTATTATTTTATTTTTTATGGCTTTAGAATTGACTATTAATACTAACTTTTCAAAATTAATTGCACGTAAAAGAATTAATTTGAAAAACTACCTGGGGAAAAACTGGAATTGTATATGCAAGTGCCAGCTCCTTAAGATAAATATTTAAGGACAATGTCTTACACGAATTAAAATCAAGACTTTCAGTTTTGAATATGACTACTAAGGTAAGTCAGAACTTCGTAAGACAGGTATAAAATCTAGGTTTCCTGACCCAAAGTAGAAGTTCCTTATTCTCTGAAGGTGAATCTTCTGCACTGTGAGCAGAGTAAGGACAATGAAACTGAAGAAAATTGTTCTGATTCCATCCAGGAGATGACAGTAATAAAAACAGACCAATGTTCCTTGAGAGTGATCATTTGTATCAGCTCATGAATTAAAAGTCAAACTATAGCTTTATGGTGCAATTTGTATACTGAAATATCTAGGCCTGGCTCACTGCTGTGGGGATGCAACAAGAAGTACGGTCTTCCTAACTGTCAAGCACTGCTTTCTCTTTTGCCTAGGCTGCAGGTCTTGTTCAAGCCAGAGGCATTCCCAACAACTAGGATGCTTCTCCTGTTGCAACTGCTCCCCAGTCAGCTGCCTAATACAGAAGAGTTGCAAGACACTTTGTATCTAAGGATATTCTGGAAAATTAACAGACTTGAGGGAACTGGTTTCTTTGTAAAAGATTACCAGGAAGGAAGTTTACATTCTGGACCATCCTCCCAGCTGGCAAGAAGGCAGCGTATCAGTGGTTGCAACTGTAGAAAGATATGAGAAGCATGAAGAAGCAGAGTACTCAGACCATATCAGGACCTAGATCTGAGGGCTGCAAACATAACAGGAATGAGAAAAATGACGCAGAAAATGAGAAAAACAGTTCTATTTTTCTTGCAAACGCTTGTCACCTCACCCCACCAGAGAAACCACTGCTTGCTCTTTCAGTTTATGTTGCTATTCTCCTTAGTATGGTAAGTGTGGTGTAGGGTTATTAAAGTTTTCAATGCACAGTGACAGTAAGTGACACAACCAAGCTGAGAGGAGAGGAAGCCCGCAAAGCCTGGTGTCATCATCATATCATAGAATAACAGAATTATAGGAAATTAGGGCTGGAAGGGAGGTCAGGAGGCCATCTAATCCAACCCCCTGCTCCAAGCAGGACTGTCCTCTTCTACATCATCCCAGCTAAGGCTTTGTCTACCTGTGTCTTAAAAGCCTCCAAGGATGAAGAGCCGACAGCCTCTCTGGGTAACCTGTTCCAGTGCTTTACTACCCTCTCAATGAGAAATGTTTTCCTAATATCTAACCCAAACTTCCCTTGCTGCAACTGGAGAACTTTGCTCCTTTTTTTTGTCATCTGCCACCACTGAGAACAATCTAGCTCCATGCTATTTTGAACTACACTTCAGTTAGTTGAAAGCTGCTATTAAATACCCCCTCAGTTTCTCTTCTCCAAACTAAATAAGCCCAGTTCCCTCAGCCTCTTCTCGTAAGTCATGTCTCCCAGCCCCCGCACCATTTTTGTTGCCCTCTGCTGGACTCTCTGCAGTTTGTCCACATCCTTTCTGTAGTGGGGACCGAAAACTAAACACAATACTCCAGATGCAGCCTGACCAACAGGTGCATTTCAAAATAAAAACTACTGCAGCACTAAACAAAAGTAGCTGAAGTTTAGTTGTGCTTAGTGGTATGGGAAAATGGAATGCCTTGAACTCTCACCCAGCTCTCTTGCCCCCTTGTGCACTCTGAAACATCCTGCATCACCAACAAACAAACAAGGCATGAAAATAAAAATTAAATAAGTGAACTGGGGCCAAACTGAGTAGTAACCCAGCTGCCCAGTGCAATTGCAGTGTTTTGCTGTATAATTCAGTCCTCATTTCTCTCTGGTATTAATGTTAAGATTCAGACTGGCCTTCAAGATGATTATAGGACCTGTTTTGGGAGCTGGTTGTCAGGAATCCTTATGACACATCCTGTCCTATGAACCCGTGCTGTATAAATATAGTTTCAATGCTCATGGTGTTTGTTTGAGCCAAAATACTAGCATTTGTTCTCTGCTCTTCCAATTGAAATGGAAGACTTTCTGAAACCGTCTCTGATGAAAGCATTCCAAACCTTTCAGCTGGTTTTGATATCACCCAATTTTCACACAGGAGAGGATGACAGCAACCTGGTTGATGAAAAGTGTGGTTTGAGTCCTGATGTCATGATCATCACAGACATGATTTCAGGGCTGCTCAAAGGCAGCACTGGCAGATATTATCTGATGTTGAATTTCGCTGTCTATGCTAACTTTTCAGAAAAGGTGGCTGCCCAAGTCCAGAAAATGCTCAACATTTTTCAAGGATTGCCCTCTAATTGTAATATGTAGAGGAGCAGCTAGGTTTGTGGTAGGTTGATAATGAATCTTGTTTTTTGTGAAGTGAACAGTAAGTGCAGGCATTTCATATGCTTCTTGGAAACATTGTATGGTTCTTTAGAAAATTAAGAGTTTAAAAAGTTTATGAGCTCCCAAAAATAGTGTAATGTTTTTTACATCATAGGTTTGATAGTTTTCTTCATAGTGTTAGTCTAACCCTCCTCTCCCATGTTTCTCCAAAAGTTTATTAAATCATTATAATAAAATGCAGAAGCCATTCTGCTTTGTCGCCAGACCTTAGTGACTTCTTCAGTTGCAGAACAATCAGTGCCTTATATTATCCAGAACTATTCCCTTCTTTTCACTCTAACATGCCTCCATCAATCACCAGTCAGCAGACCAGTCCTACAACCCTCATGTCCCAACGTAAGGGGACTACATTCTGCCCTTAGTCCATCCACCAATTTCCACTCACTTAAATAAGCTTTGCAGTGTGCTTGTGAGGTCAACAGATCAATAGGAGAACATTCAAAAGGAATGGACCCTTCTTTCTTCTGCCTAGATGGGATCAAAATTATGGACTTCCAGGGTGTTTTCCTGATTTAAGGAAGTAAATAAAATTTGACTGGTATCAGGAAAAATGGCTTTTCAATTTCTTATTGCAAGTAAGTATCTTCACAGACCAGCACAGAGGACTATTTATAGAAAACAGGGTCTCCATTTACATATATCAAGTGATTTCAAGCCATATATAGAGGCAGGGCTGCCATTCTAGCCCAGGAACTGAACAAGTGACTGTGCAGAGGCTGGAGGTCTGCTGGGTCCTGGCTGGAATAGATTGTGCCCTGCCCCAGCTAAACAATAGTTCTCTGCACAAAGTCAATTTATTCTGTGGAGAAGAAACAAATTAATTTTAAGTGAAATTATTTGAGCCTCCTGTTTAATTCCAACATTTTTTAATGAAAACAGGCCCTTGCCCATACTTTGTAAATAAACAGAGTTGTAACAAAGAAATACTTCACTTCATCACAAATTTCTCCTCTAAAATGAAACAATTTGCAAGATCCTGAATATTAGCTAACTGCTCACATCAAAAGGAGTAAGCATACAGTATCCTATATATTTATAAATTTTTGCATTCATACACACTTTGTTGGTGCTCATTTGGATGTCATTCATGGTTCTATTCCATTAAAAATCCCACTGGCATCAGTAGGCTCTTAAAGTATTCCAAATCAAAGTCATACAACCAAGGTCTCCCTGCTACTAGAACCACTGGGCGCATCCACATGAGCGTGTACGTGCCTCTTGTCCTGCCTCAAACACTCTGGTATTGGGCCACAGGTCTCTATGGTTCCTGCTTGCCCCGTACTTGAGCACACCCACTGAGTGTGCCCAGAATAAAAGCAGGGCAAGGCTGAGAGCCTGTCTGAGGGTTTAGTTGGAGTCAGGTCTGTAGACAACTTCTAGACTGGACGCTGTAGCCATGGCAGATCAAGGTAAGAAGGGGAGGGTGGGAATGGAAATTTTCTTTCTAAAAGGGAAACCCATGTTTCCCTGTTTGCAAAGGGCTCTTTGCAAGTTGCCAGTGTCAGCCTGCAAGAGGCATTTGCAAACACCTGGCCCATGGCTTATATGGCCTAGGGGTAGAAGGCGTGTGAGGGTGGGGGGCTTCTGGGTGGCTGTTGGGGGACACGGTGGGTCTGGCAGTGTCAGCAGTGGCACCTGCCGCCACTTCTATCCCTGCTGCACATGGCTGGAGGTGCTGATCTGGCCCGACGCCACCTGCTCCACCTCAGGCAGGACCCAGCTGGCTCTTGCCGGAGGCAGGCAGGTGGCATTGGGTCAGATCAGCACCTCCAGCCACCTGCAGCAGTGATACAAGTGGTGGTGGGAGCCACCCCCACACTGCCCGTGCCGGGGGCCAGCATATGTAGGATCCTGCAACTGCCTCTTGCAGTCAGCTGCGCGACTGGGTGTAGCAGGGGTAGGAGTGTGCTACAAGAGGCAGCTGTGGCTGCAAGAGGCAGCTGCAGGACCCTGCATGCTGGCTGGTTGTTCCCAGCAGTGTCCACGGTGGCTCCACTGCTGCTGTATGTAGCTGGAAGCTGGCTCTTGCCCAAGGTGGGGCAAGAGGCATCAGGCCAGATCTGCACCTCTAGCCATGCGCAGCAGCAGCAGATCCCCCACAACACTGCTGGGAGCCACCAACCAGCATACAAAGCATCCCAAGGCTTGTAGGCAACTGCAGAACTGGGTGTGGCAGGGGTGGGAGTGTGCCCCCTCCCCCAGTCCTGCAGCTGCCTGCAAGAGGTAGCTGTGGGACCCTGCATGCATTCACCACCAGCTCCCAGCACTTCTACTGTTGCTGCAGGTGGGTGGAGGCCAATCTGGCCTGATGCCACCTGTCCCACTTCGGGCAGGACTCAGCCGGCTCTTGCCTGGAGTGGGCAGGTGGCATCGGGCCAGTTTGATACCTCCAGCCACATGCAGCAGGATAGAAGCCCTGGGAGCTGCCAGCCAAGGCATGCAGGGTCCCGCAGCCGGACTCTGTGCAGCAGGAGTGTGGGGCCCCCCAAGACAGCTGGGGAGCTCTGGGGTGGGAGTGTGGGCCTCCTCCTCACCTCCACCCAAGGCAGCTGGGGGACTCTGTGTCATGGGAATTTGGGCCTCCTTCCCAGCACCCACCTTGCTCCCACGGATCCGGGCAATGTCACCGCCACTTGCTTCCCTACTGCATGGGGTGCAGGGTGCTGACCCAACCCAATGCCATCACCTCAGGCAGGACCAGGCTGGTGCTTGCCACCACTGTGCTAGGTGGGGCACTTGGCATCTGGCTGGATTTACACCCTGTGCCATGTGTAAGTCTGCAGTTCACCACTGATGGTTCCACAGTGGCCTTTTGTAGGCAACTATGGGGCTGTGTGTGGTTGGGGTGGGATTGTGTCCCCCCCACCAAAAAGCCCTCCTACCCCACACATGATGTATATTGGCCCCCAACACCCACCCAACCCTACACATGGCACAGCCAGGCCCCACCAGCATGCACCATTTGCAAATGTGAAACACAAGCAGGAGAGAGGGGTGCCACTGTCAGGAGCCACCAGCCTTTTGCAGGTGGCTTTGGAGCTCTGGGTGGCAGGAGTGTTGTGGGGAGCACAACCCTACAGTGGCACAGCCAGGCCCTGTGGGCATGCACCAGGTGATCTCAGGCAACTGTGGGAGCCACTGGGAGACTCCAGCAGCAGCAGGAAGCTACTCCTGTGAGGATCCTGGGGTTGCCTGATGCCAGCAGTTGTAGAGGTTGTGGGGAGGGGGCAGGGGTGCACATGTGGCTCTCTCTTTTTTCCACCCCCCGAACACATAAAATTGTCCAGATGTCATTAAAGCACTGTCCTGCTTTTTTTCTTTCTTGCTCTCTCTTGCTTGCTGTCCTTTATATGCGTATATATTTGGGTTCCAGGTTACTTGTAGAAATTCCTGGGATTTGTAATTTGAATCTGAGGTTTTGAAATTTGTACACAGGGAACCATGGGATCCCTGATGGTAAAGCAACTGGTGGGACCTTAGCACAGGAGCCTGGCCAGGGCCGGCACCGGGGACTTACCTGAAGGGCAGAGGAGGTGGCCGACCTCCTGGCCATTTGGGGCCAGGAGGACACACGCTGGCAATTTAGGGCAGTCCACTGTAACGAACATATCTACAGGGTGATAGCCACCCAGATGGCAGAGCAGGGGCACCAGAAGACATGGCGGCAGTGCCGTACTAAGGCCAAGGCTTTGCAGTGGCAATTTACTGCTGTCCATGATGCCAAGCAGTGGTCAGGAGAGAGGTGCACCTCCATGCCCCACTATGAGAAGCTGGCTCACATCCTGGGGCCCACAACCACCGAGCCCCCCCCGCGCTACTCCTTTGCCACGGGGCAAAGGGCAGCAAGAGGAGCAGCCAGTGCAGGGACCCAGTCAGAGTTCCCGGAAGAATGCCATTCTCTAGACCTGCTGGCCTACCATCGCCAAGCATTAGGAGCAACAGCAGCAAGGGGCAGATGCTGCCAGGCACAGCCAGTGCCACCACCATGCCTGAAGGGAGCCCCGAGCAAGACAACCCCTTCCTCCTGATGAACAGCAGTAGCAGTGGGGAGGGGCAGCCCAGGGTGTCACCTACATTGCTGGAAAGTACACCCCAGCAGCCTTGCCACCATCCCTCACCCCTCCCAGAGGCTGGGTCCAGATCTGCCATTCAACCCAGCCACCTTTCACCAAGACCAGGTAAGCCCTACACATGCCATGGGGAATTTGGAGCTCCTCCCCCAGCCCACTCCTCCTCAAAGCCTGCATCTGCCTCATGTGTGTCCTTGCAACCTCCCTCCCTGCCTTCCTCCTCTCCTGACTTCCCCCCACTCAGCTCTCAATTGGCCGTGCTGACGCCTACTTCCCAGCAGGGCCAAGACAATCCCCCCACCTTGCCAGCACTTCCTGCTGGATGGAGCTGGCCCTGGTGATGGCAGGGGGAAGGAGTAGGACTCACCCTACAAGCCCATGGGGCCCCAGCTCCACAGCACTCAGGCCATTACCTGAGGACCTGGCTGTCTTGGAACACTGATCTTCCCTGGTAGGGAGATGCTGGGCACCATAGCCTAAGCTGGCTGTGATACTTGTCCCCAGGAGAATCTCTCCAGGCATCGTGAGAAGGGATGGCCAAATCACAAGATGGTCATAGCCCTTGTCAGGGGGATGGGCCCACATGGGTCTTGGTGTGGATACATGGGCATGGACTGCCTGCATGGCCATGTGCCCGAGAGTGAGGCTAATCCTTGGGGACCCTCACAAGGCTGTTCCTGACCCATGACATGTTGCTGGATCTCAAGATGGTTATCCACTTGTTCTTTCTCCAGACAGCCCATCTGCTGGAGGAGAGGCCGCTTCCCTGCACCCAGGAGCTGCCTACCAAGTCTCCCAGACACCAGGGGCTATCTGGATGGACTGCCTGTGGCAGGAGTGGTGCACCGAGTGAGAAGGCTGGCAGGAAGAGGTGGTTTGGGAAGAGTAGTTACACCATCAGCAGGCGCAGGACTTCCAGACCTAAGTCCTGCAGGAGCTCTGCCAATTATGCCATGACCATGCTGTGGCCATAGGGGAGTTGCAAGCTGGGATAGGTGGCCCTGGAGCACCTAGTCACCCTAACTGAGGGGGAGTGGCAGCTGGTCAGGGAGAGCTTGGAGGAGACGCAGCAACTTTGGGCCTCCATTGACATGGCCATAGCCCATGAGTGCAGGGTCAGTGACCAGCTTATGGGTGCTATTCCTGCCCCAGCTGTTCCTGCTGCTGTCCCCCGGGCTCCACCAGCCCCACCACAGCCATCTGGCCAGCCTGTGCCCCTGGCACCAGAGGCAGGACCCAGCTGGAGGCAGGTTGGCTGGATGGTACCACAGTTGCCCCCCCAGCAGGCCCCTCAGGCCCATTATGGGCATCAAGTGACATGGGTCCTGCCTCCCCCTCTTCCAGGCCCAGACCAGCCTGTAGTGGCTGCCTCATAGAAGGATCTCCCACCCTTTTCCCCGGAGCAGCTGTGCCCTGGGCCATGTCTTCATGGCCCATGCACACATGGTGGTAGGTTCAGATCCCAAGGCCCAGGTCAGGGCCATAGGGCAGCTAACCCCTGACCGCCTCCTCCCTGTGGCCCTGGCCCCTCTCCTGGTCCCTTGGGTCACATGTATAGTTTTTATATTTGCTTTCACAGTTGGGGTTGATGCACTGGTGGTGTTTGGATAATTTTGTGTTGGGAGGGAAAGGGAATAAAATTGCCTTTGTTTTCAACATGGTCATACTGTGTGTGTTATTGAGGTCCTGGTCGTGAACAGGGATGGAGGCCCCTGAGCAGGTGGCCTGATGCTGGTGAGGAGAGGTGTGGTGCCCTACTCAGATGGGTGGGTCAGCAGGTGGGAGGCAATAGCATCTTGCACTCTGGCTCCTATGTGTCACTCCTGGAGCGGGTTCTCCTCATCTGCAACACTGCACACGGCTGGCCGCCTCTACAGCAGCTGCTGCCAGGTGCGCTGTGATACCCAGCAGGTCTCCTCCATCCACTGGGGCTCCAACACCTCTCCCCAGGACTCACACACATTGTGCAGGACACATGCTGTGGTGATAAGGTATGTGCTATGGTGCTGTCTCCAGGAGGGTGGCTAGGCTTCACCAGCGTCCCTTCAGATGGCCAAACGCCTGTTCAATGGTGCATCAGCAGCAGGCAAGGGCCTCATTGTACCTCTGCTGCTGAGCATCCAGAGGTCCTGCGAAGGGGCACATCAGCCAGGGGAGGAGCAGGTATGCTGCATCTGCCACGATGACTTGCGGTATGCTGATATCCCCAATGGTCAGGTCTTGGATCCCTGGGGCAAAGGTCTGTGCCTGCATCAGTCCTGGAAGTGGCAAGGGACGCAGCATACGGGCATCATGGGCACTCCCAGCCCAGCCAGTGTAAACGTGGGTGAAGCGGCCATGATGGTCTACAACCTCTTCAAGCACCACTAAGTTGCTGCCACAGCAGTTGATGTACTGCTGCCCTCCCCCAGAGAGACAGAGGATGGGGATGTGAGTCCCATCGAGTGCCCCTACACAGTTGGGGAACCCAAGGGCCCCAAACCCTGCCACCACCTCCCCTGGGTCGGCCAGCAAAATGACTCAGTTGGCTAGGGTGTCTTGGATGGCCCCACATACATCCAAGACAGCCTAGCCAATGATGGATTTACTCACCCCAAAGGAGTGGGCCACATACTGCCCAGGCCCATATGTGGCGGCACATGCAGGGAGTGATGACAAGGTCTTCATTGTCAGCTGCTCCCTCTGTTGGGTCTGACCTGGCAGTAGTGAGGTGGAGGGCTGCAGCAGGGGCTGGCAGCATGGGTATGCTCCTCCCCAGCACGGCCAGCTGGTACTCATAGCCCCAAGCCAGGCAGGTGACTCTGGTTCCAGATTGGGCTGTCTGGATGTAGTGATGCTGCTGTGCAGCCACCACCCACTGGCAGTTGGCCCAGAGGTTCAAGTGGCTCTGCTGCAGGGTCTGTACCAGAGCCCAGGCAGTGGTGTGGTCTCTGTTTGCATCTGGTGGATGTGCAGGCATGGGGCCACAGATGCAAGCAGGCAGATTCTGTTGCAGATGGCAGTAAGTCATAGCCAGGCAGCAGTCCTCACTGTCAGACCACTGCGGTGGGTAGAGGGCTCAAGAGTCACTGTAAGTCAGGGCAGCTTTGGCAGTCCAGCTGGCACAGGGAGCTAGTATCTCCAGATGCCAAGTGGCTGGGCCTCAGAAGCTCCTGAGGGCAGGTAACCCAGAACTGCTGGCCAGGGCAGCTTTTTATACTGCTGGGGCCAGCACAGGTGGTGGCCCTGGGCTTTAGCTCCCCCTGGCCAGGCAGGGTTATTTTGCCCCAAGTGGCACAATTTGCTCCACACCAAAGTGCATGTCCGAGCACGTGCACTGAGGCAAAAAGCCCCAGAGCAAATTTGCACTGCTTCTATTTGAGCTGCTGCAAGCACATGTGCTTGCATGTGTGGGCATACCCACTGAAGCCATTACCAGAATTTAACTAAAATTTAAGAAAGCTTCAACATTCATTCCTCCCCTGCCCATAAAAAGAAGCAAGGGGTTGGCAAAATAGTTCTACGTCTTTTCAATAACCATCTAAATAGCACCAAAGGAAAAATATCCTTGTTTCATAATGTGTCATCCCAGACATTCAACATAATCCAATTATTCTCAAATCCAGGGTTAGCACATCAGTTCTAAATGGGGTTTCTTACATAAATGTTAATTAGGAGAGGGAACTAACAAGGGACTGAACTCTGTTATTTTAAGAGTGATGGCATTATTATCACTCCACCAAGATACACCTTTTCAAGAAGTACAGGTCTGTATCACGTAGTCCAGGTTAATAGGCTTTTAATCCTAGATCCCCCTCAGCCATCTGTTGCCTACTTTCTTTTCTGCATGTAAAGATCTGAGATCAGTGCCTTACATAACTTTAGAGGAGAGCAGTTAGGCCAACCATAAATAAAGTTCAGTATTACTTAAAGGCTCATACAAAAATGATAACAGATCTTACAACTTTATCCTTTAAAAAAAGGTTGCTGTTTTAGTTTCAATAATTATTTTTTATTTTATATATTAATGCCTAGTTTAGTTAAAAACCAATAAAACCAAGGTTAATTAAAATGTATTAGAGTTAATATTAACATTAGAAAAAAGGCCACTTTTCTCACACACAATTCTAGAAATCACTGTTCAGTGTTATTTAGGTTTTATAGGCATCCTAATGAATAATAAATTTCCTTGAAGACTTTTTCCCTACCTTTCCTTAAGCTGCTTCACATTGTCCTTTAAACTTCAGAGGTCAGAATGATATCTATTGGCAGCAAAAGGCATGTCTGGTTTGAAGTAAAACACAAATCAAAACAGAACAACAACTAATGCCACAATGGGAAGGATTTGTGGTCTGTTTTCTATGATGGGAAAAGGTTTAAGTATCAACACTTCTTTTCACAAAAAATAAAATGTTTGTTTGTGTCCATTTTATGGCCATAATTAGGTTACTGAAAATTAATGTCTCAAAATGTAGTGAAAATATATGGGACAGACATATGGCACATAGCATTCTCAACTAACTCAGGGGAAAAGTGGAATAGACACACAAAATGTGCACCATTTATTACAAAGGAATACTGTTTTATGGTAGAACCTTATCTCCGTAAAAAATAAAGTTACACTAGAAGGAATTACTTAGGCATATATGTCTTGTGTCTGCTACTGTCAATGTTGATTTGATAATTTTGGGGTTGCAATTTGATTCAATGCAAAATGACTTTTATGCCACCTAGCGACCAGGCACTGCAATAAGCACCTACTTCTGGTAGCCAGCTTGTGAAAACTGTTTATGTAGTCTAGTACTCCTTCTTACAGAGTAAATTTACTGCAGAATATAATTTGGGGTAAATGACTACAAGGTACTGTGCGTCTACACCAACACCTATAAGACCATATATAGAGGACATGAACATACAAATACGTGGAAGGGCAGGATAAAAGAAATAAGCAATTTGTGGAATTCTGGCTATAAACAGACATCTCATTTGAGATGGTTCTAATTAATTACATCAACATCTGGGACAAAAGAGGCAAAGCACAGCCCTTTATATGAATAACTCTTCTAAGCTGCATTGTAGCTTAGTGTCCAGGGACAGCCTGATAGGCTTGTCCCTGGAATGACTGGCAATTTACTTCAATGAGCTGCAATTAATTTACACAGTACTGTCTCAGGAAGAAAGAGCTAGCATATTTTATTTCAGGTATTTCACAGGTACTTAAAGCAGGAGAATGAACTGGGACTTCTGTAAGATCACAGGACACAAAGGTGCTAGGAGCAATGCTACCTCTGTTTATACCCTCAGTAAAACATGTGACAAGTAATTCAACATCATCCAAACTGGTTTATACCAGCTTGTGACAGAAGTTTAAAATATTTTTTTGTGTGCATTTTACAGGCAGGATGGTTGGATAGAATTAACAATGAAGTTTATTCATTCATTATCTGCTAATGATGACAATAAAACAAGGAGGGCAGAATTCTGTTTTGCCTTATGGACAACCACAAACAGCTTGCAACCAACTCTGTGTTATCCATCTTTAATCCTTCAGTTGGGCACTGGTTGGCAGCAAGCAGGGCTGGATTCACATTTCAGGGTACCCCATAATTATACCAGTGGCCCAAGGCCCCACCCAGAAATCTGGGAACACTAAATTTGCTGGGGTGTCCCATATCAACAAATCCCCCTCATCGCAAGCAGTAAACACAAAACCTAAATTTATTTCAAAGAATAAAAACAAAAAAAAAGCCAAAAGAAAACACTAAATATAATTTTAAAACCCTATTAACTACCAAGCAAAGTCAGTAGGTGGCACTCTCTTAGGCTTCACCCATGCCCATACAGTCTGGCACTTGGGGCTACCCAAAGGGTAGTTCTGGGGGCCTGTACCCCTACACCTGACTTTCAACACTCTCTGGCATGGGAGAAAGGGTCCCACACCAGAGAGTCCTATGAGCTACTCCTTAGGTTCACTGCACCACAGGGAGCTCCTTGAGAGCATGGGTCCTGCTGCATTGCAAGGGGCTCTGTTGCTCCTGGAGAAGTGGTAGAGCACCAGTATCCACTTCTGGATGGTGGCTTTGAGGGGTTAACCGGGTTTCATGTACATACCACACACCAAAATTCCTAGTCCTCATCCTAGCTCTGCTGGGCAGGAAACTACAAAAGAACTTAAAGGAAAAGTCAGGCCTATCTTGGTTTGAGCCTGAACTATATCTATGTCCCCCTGCTTGGTTGGGACAAACTACAAAAGGGACAAAAGGAAGACCAGGCCTATCTCACTGGACCTAACTGGGCAGTAAAACCTGGCCAGGTCTATACTACACTAAGGCCTGGATCAACAACAAGAAGTTCCAAGTCTCACCCTGGCTCAAACCATGCCAGGCTCCACCCTGGGCCACATCTGCCAGCCAAACACATGGCTTGGGATCAGCCACACAGATAGACAGAAATGCAATAGCTGTGAAACAGCAAAAAGGGCCCAGGCCTATGAGTCCAGGACTCCTGGGATGAGATGGCATCTACCTCACATGGAGAGGTAAGTCCCTGTTCTCAGCCAGCATGCCTGATCTACTAGATAGGGTTTTAAACTGACTTTGCTGGGGGATGGGGAAACTGCAAGTGGAGCATGCCTGGGGAATGGCACACAGGAAAGCTCCCATGTGGAGGACACTAACACAACTATTTTTGAAAATGCTAATGGAACCATTCTCCCAGTGTCTCAGGAAATCGAGGGTATCAGTTGGGGGCCTCAGTTGGGGGCCACAGTACACCAATGCCCGGAGCATGGGGAACAAGCATGAGGAGCTACCCCTCCTGCTCTCTAGTGGACAATATGACCTGGTAGGAATTGTGGAGACTTGGTGGGACCCCTCCATGATTGGAGCATAGCTGTAGAGGGCCACACCCTGCACAGAAGGGACCAAGCAGGAAGAAAAGGCAGTGGGGTAGCTCTCTATGTGAGGGAGCAGTACACCTTTCTTGAGGCTGACATTAGTTTCTAAGATAAGCAGCTTGAAATCCTCTGCCTCAGCTATTTTGGGGGGGGGGGCAAGGTGAGAGAGACCTAATTGCGGGCATTTACTGTAGGCCACTGAACCAAGGGAAGGAACTGGATCTGGAGTTCTCTCAAGAACTGACAGAGGCCACACGTGCAAGGGACTTGGTTGTCATGGGTGACTTCAATTACCCAGACATAGATTGGGAGGAACACATGGCTAGATCAGATCAGTCATGTAGCTTCTTAACTGTAATCAAGGAGCTCTTTCTGACCCAAGAAGTGCAAGGGCCAACCAGAGGTACTGCTCTCCTAGACTTGGTCTTGGCCAAAGTAGATGATCTGGTGTGTGACTTGAACATGGAGGAAGCCTGGGCGACAGCAACTATAAGCTCATCAGATTCATTCTCTGCAGCAAGGTTGAGAAGTCAACTAGGAGGACTGGAGTCCTGGACTTCAAAAATGCTGACTTCAACAGGCTCAGGGCATTAGTAGGGGAGGTCATGTGGTACCAGGGATGCAAGGTGAATGGGTGCACAAAGAGTGGTCATTCCTCAAGGCTGTGATCCTTGAAGCACAAAAGAAAACTGTTCTCATGAAGAGGAAAGGCAGCAGAAAGGCTGGCAAACTCTCCTGGCTCAATAGGGACATCATGATCCTCTTGAAAAAGAAAAAAGAGGCATACACAAAGTGAAAGCTAGGGACAGTCCTCAAGGAGGACTATACAAGAGTGGTCTGCACTTGTAGGGAAAGGATACAGAAAGCTGAGGCAGCGACTGAGTTTAAGTTAGCTAAGGGAGTCAAGGACAATAAGAAGTCCTTCTTTAGGTATGTAGGCAGCAGAAGGAAAACAAATGGAATCATGGGCCCCTGCTTAACACCTCGGGACAGCTGGTAATGGACACTCAGGAAAAAACTGAACTCTTGAATGCCAACTTTGCTTCAGTATTTCACCAGACCAAGAGGAAAGACAAGTGAGATAAGGATCACAGGGGGCATGTGGGAATGATAGCCTTCCCACTGTGGATGCTGAGCTGGTGCAAAATCAACTAGAAAAGCTAGATATTTGTAAGTCAGCAGGACCAGATGGACTTCATCCAAGAGTGCTGATGGAGCTGGCTGAGGTCATTGCAGAACTCCTGGCAAAACTCTTTCAGAAATCATGGCACACAGGGGAGATCCCTCAGGATGGGAAGAGGGCCAACATTGCGCCCATCTTCAAGAAGGGGAACAGGAAGGACCTGGGCAACTATAGGTCAATCAGCCTAACCTCCATTCCATGAAAAATCCTGGAAAAACTCATTAAAGAATCTATGTGTGATATGCTTGTTGAGGGTAAGATTCCGAACAACAGCCAGCATTGCTTCATCATGGGTAGTTCTTGTTTTACCAATCTCATCTCCTTCTGTGAACAGGTCTCTCACCACCTGGACATGGGAGAAAAGGTTGACATTATATACCTGGACTTCCAAAAGGCTTTTGATCTAGTATCCCACAATATTCTTGGTAAAAAATAGTAAGATTGTGGGAAGATACAGGTGGACCTGGACAAGCTGGAGAGTTGGGCAGACTGGAATAATACGAATTTCAACACTCAGAAGTATAAGGTACTTCATCTGCGGGCAAACAACCCCCAACATATCTACAGGCTTGGTGGTGACAATTTGACTTGCACCACGGCCAAAAGGGACCTAGGGGTAGTGATTGAACATCGCATGAACATGAGCCAGCAGTGCAATGCTGTGGCCAGCAGGGCAAACAACACGCTGGCAGGTATTAACCGTTGTATCTCATGCAAAACTAAGGAACTGTGCTGGTGATACCACAGCTGGAGTACTGCGTCCAGTTCTGGGCACTGCATTTCAACAAGGACATGGAAAAACTTAGGAGGGTTCAGAGAAGAGCCACCTGTATGATCAGGGGGACTTGCAAGACAAGCCACACGAGGAGAGGCTGAGGAACTTGGGCCTCTTCAGTCTACAGAAGAGAAGGCTGAGAGGGGACTTGGTAACAGCTTACTGCTGCATCAGGGGAGTACATCAAGAACTCAGTGAAGAGCTGTTCACCAGGGCACCCCTGGGGAAGATCAGGAACAATGGATACAAACTCCTGGAAGGCCTCAATTCCAGGAAAAACTCCTTCACAGTCAGGGTGTCCAGACTGTGGAATAAACTCCCTCCAGAGGTGGTTCAGTCACCTACCCTGGAAATCTTCAAAAGGAGACTGGACAGTCATCTTGCTGGGGTCACTTGACCCCAGTTGTTTTTTCCTGCATAGTGCAGGGGGACTGTACCTGATGATCTATAAGGTCCCTTCCAGCCCCTAACAATCTATAAATCTATGAATCTATGGCTGCAGCCTGCACATCCAGTCTCAGCTATACCACTGTGCTGAGACACTACAACTACAAAACAGAGGGGGCTAGGCCTATGTGACCAGTAACTGCCAGGACCTATTCCTGGTCAGTCTGCTCTGGGGATTAATACCCCCATGGTATTATCTCACTCAAAAAAAGGGGGAGGGGAAGGGAGGAAATAGGGGTCTCAAGCTCTGAGACAGACTTTCTCTTCCTATACCTGAGGCTTTCCTTTCACATAGCTTTCAGTCACCTCTTCAGCAAAGGGGTGGGGGACAACCACCCTGGGGAACAGTTTTTCTGGTTCCCAAATGCTGCTATGCAGCTCTTAGCAATGCCAGGAGAAAGAGAGAAAAATCTTAGTTGAGTTGTTTGTATACACTTGGTGTGATGTCACCCAAGCTTTATCCAATTAGGGAGCGCCATGCTCCAGCTTCTCTCTTACTCAGTCTTCCTACAGAATCACTGCTTCCTCTGGCCAATGAAGCCAGAGGAATTTACATATTTTGTTCAGGTGCAGGCCCTGCCTTTCCATGTGCAAAGCACATGGCTAGAACAACAGGGGCCATCTTGCCTGCATAAGAACGCACACACACACAAAATGCAATACACAACAACCAAAAGTGCACACTTTACCAGACAACCCAAGTGCGTGTAGGTATTACACATCTAAAGTGTAAAACTGATTGTATTATCCACTGTGTTCAGACAGGAACAAGATTACCCTCTAGAAATGTTCAGACATCTCTCCATTCCTACAATGAAGAGGTAACAGAAACATTCCTATACTTTATACCTATAACTCATATCCCAAGCTCCTCTTTGGGTATCCACTAAGTAAAACAGAATTCTGCCTAAAGTGCTTATATTGGTGTGTGCTATGGAGATCTTCTGAACAAGACATTATCAACATTCCATCAACATTAATATGCATGCTAATATGGACCTCCCATACAGTATTTCTTTCAATTTGTCAATTTTGCTCTCCTATTCCCCTATTCTACCAACAACATAAAACCCATGATGCACAATACTGAGTGTTACTTCTGTACTTTTTGTTTGAAAAAACAATGACAATTTACATGACTGTCTTTACGGAGATGAAGTGAAGGAGAGATTTTTAAAAGCACATACAGGACTTAAAAGCACAAATTTAACTGATTCTCAGTAAGAATTGTGCTCTTAAGCCACAATGGCACATTTAAAAATATCCCCATAAAAGCACTAATCTCCTACATTGGATTGAGTTGGACTGACTTGTGGCTGTTATTCATCTTTTATGTCAAGCCTTTCTAATTACCTAATTCAATCACTAAATCATCCCTGCTGTATGTCCACAGACACATGCCACAGGAAGAACATTTCTTAATAGCAGGGGCCATTACTGTATATTAGAAGCTCTCAGGATGTCCCAAACAAGAGTTTACACTAGGCAATGCAAGCTTCTTGGTACCTATTTTAAAGTCCTCATTAATATAATATAATATATTAATTAATATGTGGTATGGCAAATTCTATTTAGTCAAAATACCACAAGGTATTTAGGGCATTTATACACATGCTCCAGGAGTGGGATGAGGGAGGGAGGGGGGCTTTAGTTAGAGCACCCCACCACCATTTTGAAATGTATGGTTGCTGATACACGAGATGCTGGAGTCTGCTGGAGCACAGTATTTGCCATGCTCCAGCAGACTCAATTAATCTAGTCTGCTCCAATATGCTGGAATTCCAGAGAATCGGAGCAGCCTCCCTTCTCATATATAAGCACCCTTAGATAAGTTTTACTTTTTAATTTACATTTACCATATTAAAACACTGTTCACTTTGATGAAGTATTAAAAACAAATCCATAATGATAAAGAGCACACAGCAGCAAAATACTGGTAGTTCCTACTAAGGCTGTGCGAAGCTTCAGGTGCTGATTAAATTCAGAGGAGATTCAGCCCAATTCGGTGGCCGACTCTC
>NW_017728909.1:38504035-38527348 GCF_001723895.1 Crocodylus porosus
CCCCCATGCAGCATGGGGCAGTGCAGGGCAGCAGGGATCACCACCCCCCACCCCCGCCAGTAGCACCCGGTGAGTCGGGGCTTTTTTTTTCAAAGTGCCAGGAGCTGGGGCAGGTGGGTCAGCCATTACCAGGCTGGGAGAGGCGTGGGGGATGAGCCTGGGTGATTCAGAGATTGGGAGATTTGGCAGCAGCCAAATCTCTGAATCAGAATTGGCCAAATCAATTCGGGACAGTGATTCAAATCACCACATCAAATTACTGTCCCTCGAATCAGCCAAATCTGAATCTGAAGTGAATACTAGACACTTCACACAGGCCTAGTTCCTACTTCACAGCTAATAAACCCCACCTCAAAACCAATAGGTACCAAAGGAAAGCACAGAGTACCAATTTCATATGCAGGAAACTCCATTCAACAAGCAGAATGCTGCAGTCTGTACCAGATGGACTTAAGGTGTGATGCATGGAAAGCTTGTTATCATAGTTCATGTACTACTGACAAAAAATAAGTGAATATACTATAGCAAGTTAGTGTTAATTGACTACATAATCTCCTAGAATATTTTATTTCACTAATGGTGTATTCTTTGTGTATACCATGAAGATCATAGGGATTCTAATAATATTAAACTACATGCTTTCTAATTTTTAATGAATGCAAAGATATTTGCTAATTTCTCATTTAATAATTTCATATATACTCACTCTATATATGCCATTAAGACAGGGATGGGATATTTCTTAATGGGAAATTTTACAGTGTAAGTATTTTACAATTAGTAAGGTGTTGGTAGCATGACAAAGATAGTGCCTTCTTTTCAGGTTAAATATAAATAAACCTCTGTTGCTAAACCTATGTCTCTCCAAAAACATGTTTTAGGAAAGGTATTATGTAACTTGAAATCCAGTCCACACTGATGTGCCGGTGATGCTCATGCACATTCTAAACCCAGTATGTGACTCCCTGCCGCAGCCCTGAAGCCCTAGTTTTCTCAGAAGTTTACTTCATTATTTAAATAGAGCACATTGCTATGAAACTACAAGTGTTTAGCCAGCTTTAGGGAATGGCAAAGGCTGCCAAGATACTGCATGAAATGTGTTAGGGGTTTGCTGGTACAGTATGCATCCACTTTAACACTTGGGGTGCCTATACACATGCTCCAAAGTGTTCTAATTAGAATGCATTGAAGCAGACTCATTTAACTGATTGAGTCTGCTCTGCATTCTACTTAGAGCACTTTAGCACTGCTGTAGCATCACCTGTATAAACCTCCACAGGTTTAAAAATGGCTGTGGGAGTACTTTAACTAAAGCTCATTCAATGAGCTTTAGTTAAAGTGTCCCATGGCCATTAAAAATGTACAGGGCCTTAAAACAGGTGATAGTGCAGCATTTTAATTAGAGCGGCTCTCTGAGAAACTTTCCAATTAAAATGCTGCCCCTTCCCCATCACCCTCAAGCATGTGAATAGGCAGACTTTCAGACTCCTCAAAAGAATGAACAATTACTTATATTTTCCTCAACTGAGCATAGAATCTCAAAACTTGATTATTTTGCTGTAGCCCTTGGGACTTTTGTGCCAATGTAAAGGTTAATTGTTATTTATTAATGGTTAGACCTTATTATCATAAACACAACATTATGCCATATGAATCTAGATATATGGAAGATGTGATTCATTAAGCAAGAGAACTCCTTTTTGGCTGAAGTGCTGAGCTCTAAGCACAGAAGAACTGTAGGTCTTTATTCAAGGCATACAATAAACAGAGGATCTCAGTGGCAACATGGAAAGTGCAGCTTCAGGCTCATGTCTTACAGGGTGGCATGTTTTAGGCTATTCACTAGGAACCAGAGTTGATATTGGAGATTAAATATCCCACTGTCCAACACACTGAAAGCAATTGTTCTTACTGCTTTCTTTAAGTACAGCTTCTGAAGAGATTCAATATGGACAACTTAAAGTAAGCACTCCATTTACTAAGTAAATACTGCATATTTATACTTAATAAGAGCAGCCCATTTAAAAAACCACCCACCTCCTTTTTTCTCCTACAATCACACACGAGTATCTTCTTTACACATCTCTGCTCACATGATTTTTTGTCCTGGTTTCCATTCTTGTTACCAAACAGGCTAAATATTTTTACGTGCTGCTGTACATGTCAATTCCAGTGTTACCTAATTTTAGCTAATGCACTGTTTTGTCTTTGTCCTCCACTCCTTTGGATCTATATGAAGATTTCCACTCCCCACCTTACTGACCTTGCTTTGCCAAATCCCTTTGCATCTTTTTCTGACTCTACCATGCTGCCTCGTAAGTTGGAGAAACTCTCTTAGCATTCTGACATTCCTCTCCTCTTTCAAATCCTTCTTTAAAACACTTATTTTGAGGAGCCTACCTATGCGCATGTACTTGTTAAAAAATGGCCTTGCTTAATGGCACATATATCTTCCTGTTTATTGCACTGGTGCCTTGTGTCCTCAGGTGCCCTTAGGTTCTGTTGGCAGTTTAAGAAATAATATCTGTGCTACTATGATGAGCATCATCTGGCATTACACTCTACTACTGAATGGTCAGATATTTAGAGCAAACAGAACAACCACAAACAGGAAGACTTTCCAACAGCTTTGAAACTGGGCAGACAGCATTTCAAATACCAAGGGGCAAGGTGGCACCGAAAGATTTACTTTCTGTGAAATTCTGGGAGAGAGGTGAGAAAAACATCCATATTGTTCTTTCTCCATTGGCATAATGCCTTGGTGGAACATGCATAATCAGGATTGTATATGCCTCAGGTAGAGATTGAAGCATAGTTCTGGGCTTATGTCATGAAATCCATTGTTATAGAAACAAGGGAAATACCAAATATAGCTTTATTTGATGGGAGAACCAGTTCAGACAAAACGCAATCTATCTTTAGTCTTCACTCAATACCCAAAATGAATCTTAATCTCTCGTAAGCTCTCTTGTGGTTCAATGTCTTTTCCTGGCCAGTAAGGTCCTTTTGCCTGTTCCAGTTAGTTAGCTGTGTTAGTCTGAAGTCGAGTAGAAGGCAGGGTAGATATTCACCTTAGGGATTAGTCAAAGAGTGTGTGTGCATGTGTGTGTGCGTATAGCAAAATTTTTTGTGAGCAGAAGCTTACTTCATCAGATGCTATGAATGGATATACATATGGCAGTATTTAATGAGAAATTAAAATACAAAAGACAAGGGAGGGGGAAAAAGGAAAGGGAAGGGAGGGCAGTATTGGGAGACATACACAGACATAACTGGGTGTGTCTATGTGTTCATTAATGCAGCGTACTTACTGCACATGAAATTTAGTACTTAGATAACCCCATACTAAATAGATGTGCAGTAATTTGCGCTATTGCACAGTAGGGCTGGCATGTGTTTTTTTTAGTGATGCTAACTGCACAGTAGCCTAAAACTACTGTACATTAGTGTATTAGCATGGTTTTGGCCTGACATGCTATTGTGCAGTGTTATTAGGCTACTTAGCAGTTAGCGTCTCATGTAGACATGTCCACTGTGTAGATAAGGCACACCACATCCAGCAGCTTTTTTGGTAGGGCAGAGTAACAGTGAATTAGATTACGTTATGACCACTCTTCTTTGCTTTCCACTGCTGCTTCCTATACATTGCCTGACATGGTTACATTTTTCTAGATTAGTTGCATACACACTGTTCTTCATGGATTAACTAAAAGCAAATCTCAAGACCAGTGAGAAACACACAAATCAACAACAGAATCCAATATGGTCCTGTGTTCTAGGCAAATAATCCTACTAAAGGAAAGAGTCTGACCTTGAGACATTTTTAAAGTAGTGGCTTAGTTAGTTGTGTGTGGGGAATATCTGAGTGCAGGTGCAAGTGTGCCCCCTAAGGGTACTTTCTTTTCTTATTATAAACAGTTCTATGCTGCTGACTTTTGGAATCTAGTTCCTAGACATGGGAAAAGAACAAAAATGTATAAGACAAGAAAGTCTAGAAATTAAAAATAAGAATAAGCATAAATAGCTCAAATTATTTAAAATGAAATAAAGTAAAACCAAGCCCTAGTGCTTCTTCAAAGAATGTAGTAATATAGGGTTATAGTTATAATTACCATAAGAAAAGTTCACAATACGTGAGAAATCTTTGCAGTTACTTTTCTCTTAATTAATTTAATTACCAAGCTTTTAAGAGTTATTACAAAAGACTTTTAAATACGGATGAATGTCAGCATGTAAAGTGGCATTTAAAAGCCTAAAAGTGAAAAGAAAGCTTTCCACTCAAGCTGTGAGCTACACATGGCTAAGGAAGGATCACAGATGTGCACTATTTGTCTTAAACTAGATTAAGCATTTAGCCACAATTTACATCCTTACTAGTGAATATCAGGTGGAATTACATGTGTTACAGAAACTTATAATTAACAGCAATATAGAGCTATTTTGCAGTATTTCAACCCTGTGCCAAATTAAACAGTGGTGTTGGCAAGTGGCTTTGGCAATCTCACATAGTGAGGTTCACTCAAACTGTGTTTACACTGAAAGTAGAAAAAACAACCACATTTAACAAAATTTTCCAAATATCAACTGCTGAATTCTTCAGCGGAAAAGATATGTTAGAGGGCTACACCTTCAAACCCTCAACTCAACAGCTTAATCTGGAAACACATGAAGTCCTGACATGAAAAGAAGAGTGAAAAATGAAGGTAGACATTTGAGACTATGAAAAGCAATTCAGGTTTAGGATGTAGCCTAATGATGACTTCACTTAATGATGTGAAGAAGTGAGTGTGGGAGAGGTATGTTCTGTGTTCAAATAGTAAATAAAAAATAGAAGTGGTTAGAAAGTTTTGGTAAACAGCATTTTTTCATGATCTAATCCCACATTTTCTGACCAGCCCTAGGCAAAAATGTTTAGCCAAAATATTAAGTCCCACAGAGTTTTATTGGAGGAGGAGCCCACACTGTGCCTTTTATTAAATATTCCTTTTAAATAGTTTGGCTATTGACTTGATTTTATGTGTGTCATAAAGCAATGTGGATTTCTAAAGACAGGGCCTTGTAGAGTCAATGTGACTGTGCTGTGTGGTGGGAAGAAGAAGAGGAATATTCTCCAAAGCCCAGAGAAATAAATCTTTATAGGTGTCTAAAAAAGGAAAGCCACAACCTGTAAATAAAAACCAAAGCACTGTTTTCTCCCTGAGTTACTGTCTCATGAAACAAACAAAAAATCAAATCTACTTTCTTTGGATAAATATACTCAATGTTGAAAATTATGGAAATGCTAAACTATCCATTTAAGGGCCCTTCATGTACATTAAGAGGAGGCTAAAACACTGTTCGTTCATTGAAGTGGCATCCCACTGTGGATTTGTCTGCCATGGGCTGTAACATTGTGTAAGAACTCATGCTAACACATATTAGGTAATACAATGTAAATTGATAGGACTCAATGTTCCCTAAAGTTAACTAAGATCAGCTGACATGATGCTAAATAAAAGTGCCAGGGTAAGATTTCCAAAAGATGGAGCTGATTTAGGAGCCCAAATATGTTTCCAAAATAAAATACTTTAAAAGTAATTTAAAAAAATCCAAGTTTGAAAACTGTTTTTCAAAGGGGTTGGACTCCTATGCACCAAACTGAATGTTGGGAATAGAATCTAGGTTCTTAAGTCACACACGTAATTTTGAAAATTAGCTCCCTACCAATTTATGCTAACTGCTGTCATACTAAGATACTACCTCAACATCCCAACTGGGAACCCAGTGAGCTGCCATTCCCACTGTTACATTTTGTTACACTGGTGTACTAGTCTATGTATTACCATTGAGATACATACTGACATATTTAAAAAAAAAAAAACAAAGGAAAAAGCTTGGTTTACTGAAATTGCCAACATACAGAAAAGCAAAAATTGGGAGTGAATGTACATGAACAACAAAGATAAAAACCATAAAATGGTAGTCTAAATTGAGACATTACTAACTTGATATTTACAGTAAAAAAATGCCTAGACCATCTTTTATTAAATAAACTTAAGGATGTAATAGAATGTGTTTATATGCAGTCAAGTGTATAAGATGAGGATTCTTTCACACAGAAACACTGGGGTTATAATAATTTCTCTTACCTGTAATGGTTGCTTTGTTGATAGATGGTTGGTTACACATAGGTGATCGTCTAACAATGAAATTAAAATATATATATAAATATGAGGTTTTATGTTAGTGAATTTTAAAAATATTCACCTTGAAACACTTCTATTTAGGAAATTATTTGGGGTTGAAACATATAAAAATTGTCAACAATAATATATTCAGAAATAATAAAAAGTTCATAGATATATCTCAGAGTTCACAGTTGAACCTCACATCACTCCACAATATTGAGAATTCCAGTTGTGGAACATTTCAAGCATTAAAAAATTGGACATAAAATGTAATTAATAGTCACTTACTGCTAATTGGAACTGTAACATAGTTTGGCTAAGCTCAAGTTCTTATCTGGCAAAAATGGTATAGCATGATTTGGGCTGTCCATACTGGTGAGTCAAAAAAGACCAGGCCAACACTCCACCTAATATAACCACAAACACATGCAGTAAGCATGAATATTTGGGGAGAGCTGCACTGTATATATACATATCCCATTTAATTTATTTAGTGGTATATTCCAGGATTCCAAGGGCTCTAGAGTAAAATGCTGGACTCATTAAGTCAGGGGTTTCAAACACATCTGGCCCTGTGGACCATATCAGGCCCAAAAGTTCCCTTATGCCCACATGCCTGATCCAGCATACACTGTGGGGACCATGTGTGGTGAAGTCTGAGACCCAGCTCTACCAAGTGCCACTGTTGGAGCAGCCTGGGACCCAGTCCCAGAAAATGCCACATGTACCATACATCCCAGGCACTGAGTGCACAGCTGGGCCTGGCACAGCATGTTTAAGGTTCGCTAAAAAAAAAAATAGATGTATTCATAGATTTCATGGTCTTGAATAGGGTAGTATTGAATTGCATTTTGGTGCTTGAATCAGCAACAGTACAGCACTGGTGAGGCAGATTCTGGGGGCTCAGCAGGCTGTATCTGGCCAGCAGGCAATAAGTTTGACACCTCTCCAGTAAGTTAGTTGTGTCTATTCAGTTCAGGATAATAACATTTTGGCTTGATGATATGAACAAACTGAGTTTTACACGGCTCTGAAAATCTGGAAATCATGCAATCATGGGTCAGGATTTTAACAGCTGAGAAACTGACAGGTACTGTATATGGCATTAATTTAACCCAATTTGTCTACCTGGCAATACAATTAAAGTACATGTGAACATAAAGGTGTCATTTTAAATGGTTTAAATAGATACATTATGACTGTACCCTGCAAAGAGCAGTGGATGAAAAGAAGTAAATCAAGTAAGCAAAACTAATCCTGACATTATTTTAATTTTTGCACAGAAAAGTGACATAACTATTTGAAGTTATTATAAAATAAATCCCATTTGAATCACTCCCATAGTCCTTGAAAGCAAAACTAAACTTTGATGATTGTAATTTGTTGTTTTCTTTTGCCATGAGCTATTAAACATGTGATATATTCCACTGAGTCAGTATTTGAGTACTAAGTAAAAGCATTCCATTGAATTCCAGGAATACATCCTGATAATTTGCACTATTACTATCCTTAATATAGGGTTTGATAAATATTTTATTGTTGGAGAATACTTTCTTGAAAAATAAAATTTCCTTTCTTAGTTTTTCATGATATTCATTTCACAGTCATCTGCAGAGTAAACAGTACAGAGTACTTCACTGTTTGTGAGTGACATGAAAAGTCATAATTTTCAGGAGTAATAAAAATGTCATTATTGACCGTGAAACTGGATTTAGAAGAAATACTGAAGTATAGTTATAACTACAACAGAACTTGACCCATAACTGCAAGAGTGTTTATGTTCGTTCTGGCTCAGAATTTAAACACTTACTGAATGGTTTATTTGATGTCATCTACATTCAACAAAGATTTATATCTTTCTTAAACTTTAGTATGTGGATTTTTAAACAAATTCTTAAATTTTAGCATGTGAATAGTCTCACTGACACAATTAAACATGGGCCTAAGTGCTTTGCTGACTTAGGCTAGGGACAGACATACATAAACCAGTTTAAGTGATCAGAAACTGGTTTAAACTTGTAACAGAACAGATGTTCAGTGCATAAAAACCAGCTTCAAAAGGGCTGAAACTGGTTTGAGATAAACCTGGTTGAATGTAATAACACACTTACCTGATCTGGGTCAAAGTGGTTTATGAAATGTCTGTCTCAGACCCCTTGCTGGTTTAAGATAAACCAGACACCCCCAGCATCCTGGTATGCCCTCTGACCTGAGCACAGGTTCCACAGCAGGGCTGGCCCCTCCCCTCTGCCCCTGGGCTGCAGCTCCAGCACAGACTGTGGGCTGCTCCCCTCCTCCCCCTCACCACTCCCTGTTAAGCAGGAATCCCTCTATCCCCTTTACCTTGCTGAGGAGGTGTCTGTGTATTAGCTAGCAGACCCCATGCTGGCTACAGTCCCTGCTAAATCAACAGGTAGAATCAACAGGTAACTTAACGTCCCCCTGTTGTTTTCTTAATGGGGAAATAAACACTGAATTATGGGGTAATAAACACTGTTATCAATTCCCTGCTGGGCTAATAAGAGCACCTTGCTGGGGTCTGACTATGTCCCACCTCAGCTCAGTCCTATGGAAGGGAAGGGAGGGCTGCTCTAGCACCCCCCAGCTCCTAGTCTGAACCACTGCACACATATGCCTGCATGTCTGCTATGTCTGTGCAGTTACAAACCAGTTCAGCCTAGCCAGGTTAAACTAACCTGCAAAAATTGAATCAATTCAGGCTCAGGCTTTTTGAATGTCTGTCCCTAGCTTTAAGGCCCAAGTGTTTGTGCTTCACAAACAGAACAGCAAGCAATGGTGAAGCAGTCCAAGTACTGAATAAAACATGAAAGAAGCTGCAATATTCAGTAATATTTATAATAGTTTCTAGATCAACCTAACAATAAGGTTAAGGTTTCAAATGCACTTTCACTTTCAGCTCTTCATAAATTTTTATTTCACAAAGGACCACATATTCACTTAAGAAATCACTGCTGAATAAAGACAACAGTACAAGTTTACTAATCTGTATTTGAAATTTCAGAGATTAATATATTTTGGGGAAAATATCAGGAGCAGACTCTACCAGCTTTACTAAATTAAGCAGTACTTTCATAGTCCTCAAATAATGTTATTCAAGAGAACAAGACTACTTGTACAGAAATACTTTCATGGTGTTTAAGTCACTGCAAGAGCAAATGATAGCTGGTTCTAATGATAGCTCTTGGATCTAACAGTTAAAAAGAAGTATTCCAAAATGATTAGGGTAAGGCTGTGGAGGGTGGAGCGGGGAGTGTACACTTACTTGCTGGGTGCCCGATCTTGTAAGTTGGTTAATGCAGCAAAGTTATTCCGTACAGTACGTAAGCTGGCCAGAACCTGAAACATACATGGATATTTAATTTTACATCTTTATAGTTGTGAGACTGATATATCTCTACCCCACTGTGTTAAGGGTAAAAGAACAGGACATTACTTACAAGAAGACTGTAATTTGTTTTCAGGATTGTTTTACTGTCTGAAGCTTTTGACCATTATTTAATAGTAAAGCTTTCATAATACAAGGGCTATAGTTTATATCTTTCTTTTTTCTTCACTGAACAACTCCAATTCATTATTGTTTAAAGGCAGCCTTAGTTGAAGTCATAGACATTTTTCACAGAATACTACTTAGTATCCAAAGGGACCATATAGGCACGTTTTGAGAAGGAAGGCCCATTCAAAGCTAGTTCTTTGTATGATTGATTATATTTTATGCAAGAATGATTATAGAAATTTCCATTTTCAAGGCAACCAGCAGAATTTCAAAGATGGCTGACTGGCCTTGTCTAGACTTGTAGGAGAAAAGTCCTGCAGCTCTCTTAAGGCTCCACACCATCCTATAGTATCTGAGGTGAGGAAAGCTGAGGAGGAAAAACTTGTCACATGAGCAGATAGGGAAACCATCAGGGCTCAGGTAAATCATTGGCCTTGTGCATCTATGAGAGATTATATAAACCCTTCCCTTCCAGCATGCATCCCATCTGAAACTCAAATTAATAGTCACTATGAGGAAGTACCAGAGGAGCATCACATAGTTACTGTAAGCAGCCTCTACCATGTGGAGTAGGGTATTAGAAATGCTAAGGTACACCTGTCTAACCAAGGAGTGAATATATTTTGTCTGATATTAAGGAGAAAGCCTGGGAACTCTGGTGAGGACTGAGGAAGAGGCAGTAAAGCTAATTGCTGGTGCCTCCTTATGGCAGTTCTCCCACCCAAGTACTCATTTGTACAGGGAATCCTACTCTCTAATGAGCCAGAAGCATAAATCAGTGATGGGGAACTATCTCTTAAAGAAGCTGGGTGGAGGGACGTGGTAGGAATCCCAATATCAAATACAGTGAGGAAACTGTATCCTTCTTTTCAAGACCCTTAACAGTCATACAAATGTAGGGCAGTGGGGTTTCAGAAACAGACTAGGGATCATCCATGGAGATATGGGGAGCTGTCCACAGGCCTCCATCATGTGGAAATTAGCCAAGAAGTAATTGTGACCTGCTTGTGGTTCTCAGATGTATTTGCATTAATAAAGTTGCCCAATTAAACTTCATCCCTGGCATCCTGCATGTCCAGGATAAAGCAGCCAGCGTTTACATTTTACATCCACTTCAAAATAAAATTAACTAAGTTAGTAAATTCACAGACCTTGTGTGTACAGGCACTAACAAATACATGTGTCAGTAACAAAGGATCATGTCTGGATTATAGACATGTATAGATGGGAAATAGATTGTAAGGCTGGAAGGGACCTCAGAAAATCATCGGGTCTAGCCCTTGCCCCAAGCAGGAAAGATAACTGGGGGTCAGTGACCCCAGCAAGATAACTGTCCAGTCTTCTCTTGAAAGAGGCATGGGGGGAACGTAAAAGGCAACAGAAGAAGAAGAAAGGAAATGTTGTATTTTAGAGACAGAAGAAAAAAGGAAAAAATAGGAAGAAAAGGAACATGAAGATTTTGTAGAGGGGCGGGTTGAACTGGCAGTGAAAAGGGAAAAAAGAAACCTAAAAGAAAAAGTGTTTATTGTAAGGAGAGACTCACACAACTTCTCAGTGAATATGTATTTAATTTTTATGTCACCCTATTATACTCTCTGGACAGATATGCTGTTCCTGTAGCATGGTGGGAGGATGGGATGAGAGGGCTAGCTGGGTTTTGAGTTTGTGTGCTAAAATGGCTTGGATATCTATCTTGGAGCTTATAGTAATGACACTGGTGGATGACATTTTGTCTGTTTTTGGGTGAGTCCTTTCCTAGATGTACAACTGTGCAAGGGGAGAATCAGAACCTTACTGTTTGAAATTGAGTGCAAAGTATATGTGTCCACTGAATGTATACTCAAATAGGGTAGGAGATTGGGGTTATGGGCTTTTTGCCCCCAGCCAGTTCACTAAAGGGGCATGCTGCCCCTTCTAAAAATATTATATAGAATACGGTCTGCCTATGTATTCTACCTGCCTCAGCATACTGTACGTAGTCTGCCTCTGGCACGTGCAATGGACTCTACACATGACTTAGCTAAAAGTAACAGTATAATACTTGATTATTAGTTTCAGTGGACTTTGGAATTATATTATGTGAGTTTATCTTAAAATAAGAGTTCTAATTATTGTTTCTTCATAATTCTACCCAAGGGAAATACTCCTGTATATAAAAGCATACAGTTATGTGCAGGCTTTGCCAGAATTAAAATCTACTGGAGAAAACCAAGTACTGGGCTCTCCAGTATTGCAACTTCCTTTCTAACTGCATGTCGCTCTGCAGCACAAGACTTACTGACCTAAACTGATCATAATTTCAACATAAGAATGCAAATGTATGATCAAGCAATGAATGAAATACAACAAGGCTATTTTTAAGCACCATGCCAAAACAGAATTGTTTCAGGACAAGTCCTCACTTCTATTTAAAATCATTCAAAATTTATTTTTCTTTTAGAATTGGAATGTTCAAAATAAGTAAATTACAATACTTTTATTATGCTAAAATATCAAAGAAATTTATATGTCAATACCCTAGTAATAATGAGCTCATGTTTACTTTATTCATCCCCTATTCAGTTAAAAAATAGATATTATCTGCTTTGGGTCAGGTCCTGTACTATGGTGCACAGTACACTTCTCTATCCCTTGTAATAAAGCAAGTGGTTGCAGGACTGGGCCAATACACCCACAACCTCAAAGATAGTTAGGCCCCTCACTACTATTTAGGTAACCTATCTCCTATACAAATAAAGGAGAGTGAGGCACCTAAGAAGATAGTGACTGTGAGCATGTTTACATGTGTGCATTTACTGCACAGTAACTGAAATAATTTTGCAGTACAGGTGCATATCTGCACATGCATGCCTGTATTGCACAGTAAATACAGTGGCTTATGCTGACTTGTGCATACATTTGATATGTGTGTAATGTAGGTATCAAATTTATGCCCAATTAGTTACTGCACAGTAATCCATGTGTAGATGCCTTACTGCTCAGTAACGCTGTGTGGACTGACTTAGGAATAACTTTAGTTCCAAGTCAGTCCACATACAGTGTTAACGTGCTTTAACATTTGCATGTGTAAATGCTGGCCTATTCTTTTTTACTGCACAGTAACTTACTGTGCAGTAAATTTAAGCTGGTCTAAATGCATGCGTACACATGCCCTATCTTTAATAACAACTGGTAGCATTAGAGGAATGTAGCAATGACGGTCCAGGAATTATGTGAGAAGCAAGGTTTCCTTAAGGCAATTGTTTCAAACTGTGTTTTGCAGTACCCTGGGTTCTGCAATTAAGTGTTCTGCAAAATGACTGGAGGTAATGGTGGAGCAAATCGGGGGCAGTGCAATACCATTGTGGGGCCAGGATGTCAATCTTTATGATAGGAGCAGCAGCAGGAGTGATATGAAAGCGTTCCATGACGTTAGGAAGTTTGAAAACCACTCTCTTAGGGTTATATTTTATTGGTCCAACTGCATAGTTTGAATAGAAGTAGACAAGCTTTTGAGTGCAAGACATCCTTCATCAGGGCTGATCAGTAAAATCCAGCACAGCGCAGTAAAACAGTTATTAAGAGCGGGGAGAGAAATTCCCAGGAGGAGCAGACAAACAATTAGCAGAAGCCACTCATTACTAGAGATCAAGGCCTATAACAAGTGAACTCTTACCACCAGGTGGCTCACCATTACATGAAACAAGCATACTGTACAACGGAAGCAGATAAAGGAGCCTCAAAATAACTCGAGCATCTGTTTCAAATTCTGCCATTCAGTTTCACCATAAAAGCCCAAACTGACTGAAAACTCGTGTGTGCTGTTTCCACAATGAAAGTGTATCTGAGAGGAAAAGTGAGCTCTTAGTGAGGAACATACTAAAACAGGAATGTGGGAGGATGTATGACTGGCATGAGATGTACATATCATATAAAGGTGCAATTCCTGAAGTCCATACTGAGGCCCTAATCCTCCAAACTGACTTCTGTATGAGGACCCCATCTCTGCGCAGAACTCTTCTGCTGTCAGCTGTGCTCTGCAGGGACATAGGCTTTGGCATATAGCATCAGGGTCCAAGGTTTTTCTCAATCTTTATTGAAGCAAAGCTGCCCTCTGAGCCAATGAATACTTTGTCTCAGTAAAAAATTAGTCAGCACAATCTAATTTATCTCCTTACTGTTTTCCTAAGTCACCCCAAAACTGTCTTCTTGGAATACTGTATAGAGCAAGGGCATCAAAGTCATCCGGCTCGATGGGGGCTAACTAGTGGTGCACGCTGCCCACAGTGTATCATCTAGATCCAGCACTGCAGGCAGCACAAGGGTCAGTTTGGAGCACTGCATGTAGCCTGTGACGTGGACCCAGCCTGCATACTGCAGGTAGCACCTGACCCATGCTAGCCCCAGGAACTGCAGACACAGAAAACCCCAGGACCAGCATATATTGCACATGGTGCACAGGGCTGGACCTGGCATAAGGGGCTGGAGTACTGCATGTGGCACAGAGGGCATGGGGTGCAGGCTGCATGAGGCAGCAGAGACTGACCCACTGTGCTGCATGCAGCACTAGATCCAGTTAATACCATGGGCAGTGCACACCCCATGCTGGCCCTGTGTGTTGCGTGCAGTGTGTGTGGCCAGTCTAGCCCTGCTCACTGCAGGCAGCATGTGCTGGCCACAGGGCTTGCTGCCCCAGGGCTACAAGCAGCACCCTGTGTCAGCCCTTTGGGTTGTGTGAAGAGCACACACTGCTGAGTCCAGCCTGAATGTTGTATATGTGCGCAATGCAGTATGTCAGTCCAGTGGTTTACTGGACCTGTTTGACACCCTGATATAGAGTAAGAAAAGATTTGTATAGCTATATCTAGTCACAGCAGATTTGACCAAACATCAATTCTTTTTCTTTCTGTGGTTTGGAAAGTTTTTGTTGCTGGGCCAAATATTCTCTAGATGTTTAAGACTAATAAATACCTCACTACATAATTTAGTTCCATGTGGTTCTTAAAGTGCTGTTTCTGATGTCAGAGGAATAATAAGTTTGTTTTGTTTTTAGTTGTTATTTCTTCCACAATTTTCTTGTTTATTGTAGGAGAGTAATTACAATGTCTCAAGTCTTGCAGCACCCAGCACTCTTTGAAACTTGTCAGCCTCACTAACCATCAAACTCCAGTTTTTACAAGTATCGCCCTGCACACTGTCAGCTGCATTGTCTCAGGCTAGCAGCTTTTATTGGTCATGAATGCAAAAGTAACTTCTGATTTAGCTGTTCTTCGATGTAATTCTGCCAGAGCAATATGGAGAGCTGAGCACCCAAGTTCTCACTATAGATATACACAGAGACACACACACACAGACACACACACACACACACACATATACTGGTATATATACACACACATATACTGTGTGTGTGTGTGTGTGTGTGTGTGGAGAAAAAATAAATATAGAGTTATTGCTTTTATTAATGGTTGTGACTTGCACGATCTTTATACCAAGAAAATCTAAATGTTCACAATGAAAGAGGACACTTCTCACTTCATGCTGTTATGTTTCACCCTTCATCTTGTCTGTCTTCTCCAGTAACATACAGGTCCTTAGACTCAATTTCCCATTTAGATAGATAGAGGCAAATCTCATTCACTTCAGTGGGAGATATCCCCATCTACTTAAGGAAAACTTTTCTATTTATGCCCATTAGTTCAGAAATTCACCTCTGGATACATCTTTTTACATATCACAATATAACTAAGTTGTAAAAATATAGGAAGGTTTGTAATTACATTATATTTGAGCTCCTATTTTACAAAATGTCATTACAAAACTCAAAATATAGAATAGATTTGATTCTGTGAGTAAAAAATGTAAGCAGAAATTGTCTTATATTAAAAAACTCCTTTGTGCATAGAGGCATAGGAAGTGTGAATAATAAAAAATACTTGATTTCACTAGTAGAATGCTGAGTAGCTTTTCAGGTTCTTTGGGTAGATGTAATATCTTTTATTAGACCAACTAAGTCAGACCAAAGTCTAATAAAAGATATCACGTCTACCCAAAGAACCTCATCTGCTTATGTCCTTAGACCAACACAGCTACAACCAACAACCCCTGAGTAGCTTACCGGACACCAGAAAGTTTTGTCCTGCTGGTGGCGCAGTACCATTGTGGTCTGATACAATATTTGAGGAAAAAGTCAAGTAGGTTATTTTTAATTTATATACATACAATTTTTTTCTATACAAGGAATTAGGGAAAACAACAAAAAAAAAGTAGGTACAGGAAATCCTCGCTATTTGCAGGTTCAGCATTTGTGGTTTCAAATATTTGCGAATGCCAAACCCGCCTCTTAAATACGCTTCCAGGAGCACCACGCTTACCGCCACCAAGCTCCCGCTACTGCTGCTAGGCTCTTGCCATTGCCAGCACAGCCATGCCCTGCCCAGCCACCAGGGGCACTGCATTCATGAACGCAGATGGCATTCATGAACGCAGTGCCTTATTTGTGGATTTCACCATTCACGGGGATCTCAGGAACATATCCCCTGTGAATGGCGAGGGTTGCCAGTAGTATCTATAGCAGGATCAGTTTGTCTATCTAATATTACTTATTTTTTCCCACTTCAAGGAAAAAAAATCGAAATGCAGAGATGTACAGAAATTATGGACAGGTAATCTGTGATCCTTCAACTGTAAACAACACTTGAGAAATCAAATTACTAATCGTATCCTTTGTATGAATATAGGGCAAAGTTGTGCCTACCTGAGCGAATGGTGTCACAATCAAGTCATCTCCATGTCTGAAAAGTAAACAAAATTGGCTGTTAGATGTTACTGATGATTTTTCTCATTGGCATTGCCTTAACAAGGATCAAGTAGAATATTTCTTCAACTAACGCCAATTTTATCCCTCAACATTTATTCTTCCCAACTACTTTAAACATTGTTTTAAAGGGCAAGCATTATTTTAGCAGCTGACCAATCACCTGATGGATATTCGAGAACGCTGGACAGCCAGTTGATTTCTATCCTGCTTCAGGGACAGATGGACACGTACTGGACAGTTCCACAAAGATATCATCTGTAAAGTCCTATTTTTTTCTCTTATTTGAAACTAACTGGAATCTTTTTACCATAAGAATTAACCAGATGTGCCTCGGAGGTTCATAGTACCCAGAATTATTTTTGTTGGGCAGGTCCAGCACTTCTAAACACTGAAAGTGATTTGCATTGTGTGAATAACAAATTAAAATTTGTGAGCATTGGACGAGCTAGTAATTGTGGATGACTAAGGAGTGCATCACAGACTAATAAGAACCTTGTAAAATTTTAAATTGACTCAAATATCTGTAGTTATAAGAGGGTGTTACCTTGTGCGTGCTGTTGCTGCAGCAACCACACCCATGACATACTGACATAAGACTGAGGTATCAGAATGACATACCTTAGCAGGAAAGGGGGAAACAGGGCTATCAGATTTTCAGCAGTAAAAAACGTTATATTGGAGGAAACTGGTTGATGCAGTTAAATCATTCCCACTCACCTCATGAATAACATTTCAAGCTACATACAAACTACCAAGTATAGTTATGGCTTGTATACTATATTTTGCACTTAATTAAAAGGACAGTGAACAACCACAGCATTTAAAAAACTGGCTGTATACACAGCTACTCATTATTTATCAAAATGTTCATAAAATGGACAATAAATACGCTCCTATGAGATGCTGAGGCATGATCCCTTGAAACACATTTTTCCAGTAACTATACGCAGTAAATATATGTAGACCAAAGTGTTCCAGTGATTATAAACACATTATTTAAGATTACATTTATGGAATAAGGATTGATTTTAAGAGTCCTTCTGTGCCCATACAATTTTAGAAAAATTAACATTGGCTTTAACTAGTGAAAAAATAGATACTTTAATTCTCACATTCGGGTTAAGAAAATAGTTAATACCATTCAGAAAAGAATTCACAAAGACAAAAAGTAATGAGAATTTGTTTTGAATACTCCTAGTTTTTTCTGCAATGGATATGTCAACACTGGTTACAGGCTGCAACTCTAGAAGCTGAATCATTTTTCAGAAACTATTATTGACATGTTTGCATGATATATATTTATCATGTCCTTATAAGTTTTAAGCTTATGATTTGTGTGCGTGTCTAAGAAGTGATTCTTCATATTAAAAAAACTTTAACTTAAAAGAACATTTCTGATTAAACGGAAAAAACCCTGACTGGCATTTGATTTCCTATGAAGTGGCTGTTATGATTTATATTGTGCCCACAAGATAGCATATGGTTTACAAATTGTATAATAGCCCAGCCTCCAAAAAAGCACCGACTATATAAGCAGACTGTGTGTAAGCAAATCACTGGAATAGGATGAAACAAAAAACCAAGTGAATTTGCAGTAATGTTTCTTTTCTTTTGAAACATCATCATTACTTTTGTCAACATTACTTTGAGGGGTGGAGTGGATTTTAAAGGCCTCCACAAAGGAGGGTGTATTTTAAGGAGGGCTTTGCAAGAGCAGATAAAGACATGGCTGACAAAGTCAGGGACAGGGCTATGGCAGTGGGGTAAACCCACTTCCCAAACTGACCTGGAGGACCTGTAAGCCAGAGTAATTCTTACTACATCACACTAGAGGAAATATAGCACCAAGGGAGAAATGCAAACACTTTAATTAGCTCTCAACACTTCAACTAAAATTAGTTTTTGTAGATATGACAAATCTGCCCAGGGCATTAGCATGTGATTTAATGACCAATTGAATTTAATGGCTCTGAATAGGTCAATAAATTCTCAGGAAATGTGCTATACCTTGATTTATTTTCCCTCTAATTACTTAGAGAGAGTCTCAATCCTATAATTTAATGAAGCATCCTGAAATCAAAGTATTCCTTTCTCTAGCAGTTATTGAGGTGGGGGAAGGGGTGATATTCCTTTCATGTACTCTTTACCAGCAGAAGGGGTACTTTTCCACTTCTTGTGAAGTAGGAGTGGTGGTGGAGATAGCAATTACTTTACTTTCAAGTGGAAGCTAAAGGGCACAACCTGAGCCAGAGGTTCAACTTATCAGAAAAAGGTAGAGGCAAGGCCTTCTCTCCAGATTTTGTCTGATCAAAACATAGCTGTAATTCCCTCTGTGTGTGCGCTAATAGTTTGACCATAGCAAAATATAAATCTTTGCAGGTAACATGCTACTTCCTTCAATAACTGTTTCTAAACAGAAAGAACTATACTTCCCATTCATTATTGCCTTTGATCTATGCAGCATCATCTGATGACACAAAAGCACCTATTCTTTGAGAAGCACTAGTGAAACATCTTTCCAAGATAAAGTGAATCCTCATTTTTTTCTTCTTCTTAGCCTCTGGGCACATCTAAACGTGCATTTGCCATGGCACCAATTTACTCATGGGTAAATTACTCACAAGTAAATGATGCCAGGCATGTGCAGGGAACTTGGAGCAGATTTGCTGTCAGTATTCCTGCTTCCTGGGGCCTTGCAGTGGGCCCCTGGCCACCACTGGGTATAGCTCCAGGATCTGGCTGCACCAGCTGGGTACCCTCTTTAAAAGGCAGCTCGGCTTGCTGTTCTCTGGTCAGCCAGTTCCCAGGCAAGAAGCAGCATGTCCAGCATAGGGACAGCATTAGGCAGAGCTCTCTTTGCTGTCTGTGCCTCTCTGCACTTTGGTTGTTCCAGTCCCTGCCCCTGACAACGATGACCAGTGCCCTGGCTCCTGCTGACAGCTGTACTGAACCTGATGGCCTGCTGTTCTGACCATCACCTGGTCCATGGCTGTCTTGCCCCTCCCAGCTCACCCATACACAGCAATCACCTGCCAGGCTGCCACATGCTGTCCCAGGACCGCCACCTCACACCTGCTGCCTCCACCCTGTCCACCTGGCCAAACCCTGGCATGGACATCAACAATGGGATGATGGATGCCACCTCCAGGGCTGCTCTCACCCTCCTGAACCTGCAGCCCTGCCATCTCTGGGCTTGCTGGGCCAGTAGGACTGGTGGCAGCACATCATCCATTACACCTGGGACAATGAGCAGTGGCTGGAGGCTTTCCAAGATGAACATGAGCTGACAGTGTAATGAAGCCATCAACAAAGCCAATCACATCTTATCGTGCATTAGCAGATGCATGACCAACAGATTGAGGGAGGTGATGCTCCCCCTCTACGCGGCACTAGTCAGGTCGCAGTTGGAGTACTGGGTCCAGTTCTGGGCACCACATTTCAAGAGGGATGCGGAGAATCTGTAGAGGGTCCAGAGGAGGGCCACTCGTATGATTAGGGGCCTCTGTACAAAACCCTATGAGGGGAAATTGAGAGATCTGGATCTCTTCAGCAATTACAGGAGATATCTGAGAGGAGAACTTGTAGCAGCCTATAAGTTTATCAGGGGAGGACAATAGAGAGTTGGCCATCCACTATTTACCAGGGTACTCCTAGGAGTAACTAGAAATAATGGGTACAAACTAGTGGAGAGTAGAATCAGGTTAGACAGTAGGAAAAAATTCTTCACAGTAAGGGTGGCCAGAATCTGGAACAGGCTGCCAAGAGAGGTGATACTATCACCTAACTTGGAGGTCTTCAAGTGGAGGCTAGAGAGCCACCTGACTGCGGTTGTTTGACCTCGGTCCTTTTCCTGCCTGGGGTAGGAGGTCAAAAACAATGACCCTTCGGTGTCCCTTCTGACTCTACAATCTATGAATCTTTGAAACCCCTCCCACCTTTCCTGCCCATCCCCAGCACCATGCTCACTGAAGACGTCACAAAAACAAGTTTTTATTCCCCTCACAACAGAGTCTCTGCTCCCCCCCTTCCCACTTAACAGAGCCCCTCCTCCACTCATCCCACCCACCAACAGTTAAACACATTCTTCCCCATGAACACTATGTACATTGTCCTTTGTGGACTATCCTTGGGTGTGGGCCATGTGATGTGGACACCAAGGGGGAAGAGACTGGGGACAGAAGACCAGCACCATAGCCTCTGGCCATTTCACCATGAGTGCAGACACCACAATGAATGCAGCAGGCGGGGGACTCACCAGGGGCAATGGAGGCTGGTGCTTCCTGTTGGGTGGCTGTCCCTCAGGGGGGCAGTGTCTAGGTCAGCAGAGCCAGTGTATGGTCCTGCCTCACTGCAGGCAGCTCCAGCTCCATGCCCATGTGGAGTCAGGGTAAGCAGCAGGGCTGGGCCCAGGTGGGGGATACGGGTGGCGCTGGACCCAGGGTGGGGGCCAGGCCAGGGGCTACTGGCTGCTGGAGGGGGTACAGGATCTCCTCCCAGGCCTAGGTGGGGGCCTGCTGCTGGGAAGCACATGACTGCTAGGGGACAGGTGGGGCTAGGGTTGAGGGCTGGGTAGCAGGTGGCAGGAAGGCAGTCACCAGGGCCAGAATGGTGTCCAGCATCTAGTGGTTATCATCCATGGCCTGCACTGCCTGGGCTAGGATGGCATTCTGCTTCCACAGGGCTTCCACCTGCTCGTACTCCTGGGTCAGGAGCTGCACCCAGAACTACCTGTCTGCCTGGTCCTATGCTTCATCATGCCAGTCCCACACATTCTTGTGGGTGACATCCTCCACCCACCACCTGTCCTGGTGTGCCACATCCTCCATCTGCCAGGCCCAAGCTTCCACCAGCCAGTCCTCTGCCAGCATGATTAGGAGGTGCAGAAGGAGGGTCCTGTCAAGAGTCCTCCTCTGGCAGAGACGGTGCATATGCAGGGCCCTGGTTGTGGGTAGCAGTCACCCTGAGTCCACACCCTGGCTGTCAAGTGTGGTTTCTCCCCCATGTGTAGCTGCAGGCCCTATAGAGCCACGAGAAAGAAGCTGTTTGTGTGAGCTTGCAACATTTCAGAGATGAGATGCTCTCTACCAGGAGCTGTGCACTGCCGAGCCTCAGATAGGGGGTCAGGCATATATGGATGCCCAGGGACCATGGTAAGTCAGTTGGGAAGGCCCAGGCAGCCACTGGCTGAGCCCCACATCCATGTTTATTCCCCTGGGGCTGGTGGGCACTGGCTGCAGGCAGCCTGCCTCCCCTGGCCTGTTCCCAAGGCAGGACAGGTTCGGCTCCTGACAGCATGTGCTGTTGCGGCTCCAGACCTCACTTCCCTACTCCTACCCTCACAGGCCAACCGCTCTGTTGTGCTGCTGCCCAGCCCATGATGCCTGGGCTCAGAGGTCATGGGACTCCTGGATGACTGCAATGAGGAGCTACCCAAGTCCCTGCCCTCCCCACATGGGTCTTCACCAGGGGAGGCACCCTGAGGCCAACCCTTCCCATGCCCTAAGTGTGCCCCTGCTGTATGTGCCCTAGGTGGTACATGAGGAGCTGTTTGTGTAAACTGATGGGTGCCCAACCCACTATGCTCTGCTGCTGCTGCTGGTCATATTGCCCCAGGTGCACCTATCATAAGACCCTGAGTTTTGACTGTGTGGGTGAGGGAGATAGCAGCTCTATACAGCACTTAGAATTATTCTTAAGTGGTACCTTCAGCTGGGCACAGAGACTTTAATTTACAGCAGTTATTTTGCTAAAGTGCAACAGTGTAAGCACAGATACTCAAGCTTACAGTAGATGTAGTGCAGTTCATCTATTGTGGGCTAGACCGTCATACAGAAAAATCATTTGCACTTTACAGTATTGTGAGTGATTGCCAATCCCCTATTCTATCAGGAATCTGGAGCTTGCTAAGCTAGTCCACAAAGTGGGAAGGAATGGCCAGAGGGGAGGTGCCACTGACACCTCAGAGTTCTCTTGGGTAGCCTCTCTCACTTAGGAACAGGCAATGGTACTACATGCTTTCCTAAGAGGGGTGAAACCTTACTTGGACATAAACTGCCCTCCATCCTGTAAGAAGGAATTTAAGTAAGCTCTGTTTCTTTGGATTTCTTCATAATACAAAACAGAAAGGCTCTTTCAACAGAGCCCAACAAAACGCATCAAAGATATTTTTCAGGCAAAAGCATAGGATTATATGATTTCATCAGTACCTATCAATCTACAAGGGAGTGCAGTGTACTAAAACACAACAAGGTACAAGGGGTCTATTTTTTTCCGTGCAGGTGGAATGGAAGCTGATAGATGATGCTATACAAATTCTGGACAAGATGGTGTCACACATCTATATCCAGAAAGCAACAAGTAGAAATGTACATCATGTAAAATACAGCATAACTTCTAAACAAAGACAAGTTATTAATCTTTACTGTGGCATAAAATTATCTGATCACTTTTATCAGGAAACAATTCAACAGAATTCAGGTTTTTTCTCCACTATTCATAGTTTCATAGTTAGTAGGGTCGGAAGGGACCTGAGCAGATCATCAAGTCTAACCTCCTGCCATGGCAGGAAAGAGTACTGGGGTCAAATGACCCCAGCAAGGTGTTCTTCTAGCCTTGTCTTAAAGATCCCTGAGGTAGGAGCCAGCAGCACTTTGCTTGGAAGTTGGTTCCAGATTCTAGCCACCCTGACAGTGAAGTAGCGTCTCCTGATGTCTAATCTGAATTTACCCTCTGCCAGCTTCTGACCGTTATTTCTAGTCACTCCTGGTAGTGCTCAGGGGAACAGGGACTTCCTCAGTGCCTGCTGGTCCCCTCTGACTAGTTTGTAACAGGCC
>NW_017728909.1:38528686-38537492 GCF_001723895.1 Crocodylus porosus
TTTCAACTAGTAAAAATATTTGGAAGATTAGATTAACTGAAAAAACATCATTAGTAGAATAATAATGAGTATCAGGTGACTCTGTGCCTTGCATAACATGAGCAGAGAGACATGGTTAGCTGTGTTAGTCTGAAGTCAAGTAAAAGGAAAGGTATATTTGTACCTTATAGACTAACCAAAGTAGAGGTATATAGCATAAGCTTTCATATATAAGCTTGCCCGATATATCTCTGTTTTGGTTAGTCTATAAGGTACAAATCTACTCTTTTATATAACATGAGCCTAACTTCCAAAAATGGATTCTGGACAGCACATATTAAATTTTCCAGACACTCCCATTTTGTTCCTCATAGATTACATTTGGCATGCAAAAAGTATTGAGACTGATTTTACACAAGCTACCTACAGGCCACTTTCTTATATTTAACAATTATTATAGCCAAACTGTTAAAATATTCCCAGTCTGATGTATTCAGTGTGCAATGTATAGTTAAATATAAAACAACTAGATATATCATGCATTAATCCATCATGAAATAATAAAGATAAAAAACAGACCAACTCTTTCATAAAACTAAATAATACAGTAGTGCTTAAGCAAAGGGACATGAAAAGACAGATTCCCTATACAGCTATTAAAGAACAACAGTAATAGTAGTGATTTTCAGATTTTTTTTATATGTTGCAGAAGACAGATCAAGATAGGTGTTGACAAGGTGTTTCCACAACGTAGGCCCTGCCAGAACAGAAGATCAAATTCAAATGCGAGTCAGTGTGAAGCTTGTGGCAAAGTCCTGAATGAGATCTGTCCTCATTAAAGACTAACAACGATGAGAGCAAAAGTGAAATCAGATCAACTGCTTGGTCAACAGACATTGTAAAGAGCACAAGACAGACATTAGAAAGAATGATGGCTCAGTTTTGAGCAGGTTCAGTCTTCAGCAACTGGATTCTACGTTGCTTCCAAATGCAGCCCAGCTAGATGTCCTACCTGAGAGAGAATGACATTACCCACATAGTCTAGACTACAGGGTATGCACTGTCCTTGTCATGATACAACACCTACTTTAAATAAATAATGCAACAAAAGAAACTTCTTTATATCCACTTAAGTCATGGCTGCTCATGGATAAGCCTTCGCCAAAACTAAAACGGGCTCACTATTTTTGTGCCCTCGTAAGTACAGAGCAAAGGGGAAAAAAATCTTCGTGATGCCTACTTCTACCTATCTACAGCTTCAAAACTGGGCACTTTTGAACAGTGACATCATTCAACCACCTAACACAGATAAAAAGCAAAATAATACAGCTGAAAGGGCAGCACTAACCAATTACATAGCATCATACTCAATCCCTTACTTAGGTATAATCATACTCTGAGATTCCATGAAGACTAAGCAGCATGGGGGCTAGAACCACATGGGAATTCTATTTCAGTTCTTTCAGAGATTTTAGTAAGGAAGATATATTAGGAACTAATATTGATCGTATTTTCAAATGAGATGAGTGCAAACAGCACAGATCAAAATAAAATAGGCAGAACTCATTAGCTTTCATGACGTACACAATAAATAGTGAGATAACACTTGAAAATCTTTCTGAAAGTCTGCCATTTCAAAGTACAAGATTCTGCTGGCTCCTGCACATATGTAAAACACCCAGGGTAGTTATCTGCTTTTTCCTGGATGCCTAGAGGACCAGACATCTTTGTCTAAGTCCTAAAAATGCCACTTACTCAGAGGCTGGCACTGCATCAGTGGAGATGAAAAAGCTGGAACCAAAAACAGATGATAAGCACACACAAAACTGGAAATGTCACTATTTGCAGCCATCTCAGCTGATATGAACAGTTGAGCTATGAGGTGTTTGCATCTCCCATGAGAGAGGAAGAGCCACTGACTAAGTTCAAGGAAGACCTAAAACTTTGGATCCTGGTCTAGGACCAGAGACCTATTGTTCAGAAAAAAGTCAGACACTAACCAACATAACCACATACACTGCTTCTCATTGGGGGAGTCTGTTCCTAAGTCATCTCATTTGAGGCTCAGTTATGATGCAGAGAATTCAGATGGATCTAGATACACTGAACAAGTGGACTGGAGACAACAGGATAAAGTGCAACCCAGACAAATATAAAGTGATATACCCAGGGAAAGATAATCAAAAACACAAATACAGAATGGGAGATAACTGCTTAGGTGGTAGCATTGCTGAGAAGCAGATAATTAGTCCCAATCTACTTAGTGCTGGTTAGACTTGGTCTGGAGTATTGTGTGCAGTTTTGGGCTTCACATTTTAAGAAGGATATGGAGAAATTAGAGAGGCTTCAGAGGCAAGCATTGAATAAAGGGGTTGGAAGACAAGCTGTATGAGGAAAGGCTGAAGCACATTTAGCCTGGAGAAAAAGCGATTAAGGAGAAACATATAGTGATATGCAGATATCCAAAAGGCCATCATAAAGAGGAGGGAGAACAAGTGTTCCCTCTTGCTGCACAGGGCAGGACATAAAGCAGGGGCTGAAAATGTGGCAAAGTAGATTCATATTAGATACCAAGGGAAATTTACTATTAAAAAAAAAAACAGGTGATGGAAAAAAAACTGTCTTGGGAACTTGCAGAATCTCCTTCTTTGGAGATTTTCAAGAAGAGGCTGGATAAGCATTACACAGGGATGACTGAGGAATAGCATTCCTGCATGTGTGCAAGGAGTTAGACCAGATGACCCTTCAAATCCCTTCCAATCCTATGATCCTGGTACCCAAGACTATTAAACAAGATTTTGGAAAGAATGAGGGAAGTCAATGTTTGAACAGCAGATAAACAGTTCTTTTAGTATACTATAATGCTTTGAGCCATTTTGGTGCCAAAAAGACTAAGGTAAATGTCCACTGTGAGACTTCAGGTGACTAACAGACTGAGGGCACATCTACATGTGCCTATTAATGTTTATCACTCCAGAGTTTATTGCCCACATCTTCACCTGAACCCAGGATCACAGCCTGCTGAGCCAGTTCAGAGCAGCTCCAGCTGGGAGGAAGTCCAGGGTTGTCAGCATGCCAGCCCGAGACTGCTCCCCCGGCTCAGCCTACTGCAGAGGGGCTGGCTGGGGCATGAGGGTGCTTCAGTGCATAGCAAGTCAGCAAGCAGATCCTGTACTAAAGTACCCTGATGCCGCAGTCAGCTGGGGCAGTGTCTGCACATGCACTGCTAAGGAGGTTTTTCACTCCACAGCACAGGGGTCCATTGTTAGTGACCTACATTTTATTGGGAGTTGGGGCAACTATCATTCTAAAGTCAAGATGGCAGATTGATTAGGCATTCTCAGTGTGATGACATGGGGTTTATATAGTGTACTAAAAGGAAGAGAAGACATGAGTCATTAGATGGGACTGGGAGCTACAGTGCAGAGATTTAATCCAGGGAATATCTGTACTCAGAGGGGAGTATAGTTTAACACAACTGTAATGAGGATGGAAGTCCCAGGCAACCAGCATCAGAGCCCAGCCCTCTGGCCGCATCCAGATGCGTGTGGACATTTGGTTCCCCAGGGACAACCAGTGGTGGCACACCTTGCGCTGCTACTAATTGTCCCTGGGGAACGCCCGTGCCACATATGCTCTGGCATGCACTAAATTGCCCCGGGTGAGGTACAGGAGGCTGGGGACAGCACCTGGGATCTTGGGGGCCTCCTGGGAGTCTGGCTGTCACTCTTGCCTCATGGGGCCTGGCCAGCAGCAAAGTGCAGCTCCAGCCAGTCAGGCTCTGGCTTTGGGCAGCGCACGCTGCTGCCACGTGAGCCACTACACTTTAATTTTAATGGGTTTTTTTTGATATCCAGGGTTTAAAAAATCCCTCTGCACTGCTCCTTTGCAGTGAGGAGAACAATGGAACATGCAGTATGTAGCGCCACAGATATGTCTACTATGCCACACTCGTCTAGTCGTGGCCTCTGTGGCCATGCCTAGACTATCTCAATGTTAACTTCTAAAACTGTTACCAAGAAAGAAGCCCCTTCTACCCACTCCTGTTCTACACGTCTACAAACTAATTATGCAGCTTAGATGGCTTGAAAAGGTCTGAAGTGTGTTCTAAGATGACAAACCACAGGACAGATAATTTCACCTTCTCATCTTTACGAAATTCATTCCACAGGGGTTATTAAGTTAATACCAATGCAAGCATGAAACATTTTTGTGCCCTGGGGGATGATCTAATGTTCTTTTGGATTAACTATGAAATTAACACAATCTTTGCACGTGATGATGTGACTAGTGAGCTAGAAATAGGTTAGATGTCAGTTTTAAGAAGTCTCTTGCCATACTATTCCCTCCTTAGGACCGTATGCAAACGCGCAACTGATGCTAGAGCTTTAATAGGAGCGGTGCATCGAGCCAGGAGATGAGTATTGTAATGATTAACTGAACTCTCAGTTTAGAATCTTTTTCACTGCAACATGCATCTTGCAATAGCATTACTTTTATCAGAAAAGATTTAGAAATTCAGTTTCCTTTGCTTCTTACAAAATGAGGGAATAAGTTTGCAACTTATTTTAAACATTTAGTATTTCCACAGTGAATAACTGAAATTAAGGAAGAAATATTTTTTTAAATATAAGAGAGTACTAATTGGAAATCAAACACCTATTAATACTGAGCCATACTATAAGTGATGACTGAGTCTGTATTTTTGGACATAAAGTGAATTCTACTTGGACTTCACCAAGAAAAATAACCAGTTTCATATGGCTATTTAAAGTTAAATGAGCAAGGCCCAGGAGACTATTGATTGAAATGCAAACAAACAAGAAGTGATAGTCATAGAGAAACATACTCTACTTTTGTTTATTAAAGATTGCAAGGTGAATGAATAGAATTAACCTTATTTAACTACTCTGTTTGAAAAGGGACAGATATGAGTTCTTTTCCTCTGACAAAGGCAACATTTCCGTAAAATGATGAAAGCAATTAGAAAGAGTGTATTACAATTAATTTGCATTAACATCTATTAAAGTTTCTAAGTTTCTTTTAAAAAACATCTGTGCATAGGATTTCTTCATATCATAATACTTACATAAAGACCAAATTCAAAGCAAGTTTGAAGTTTTCATCTTATTCAATTTAAAGAGAGCTTAAATAGTGTAGCAAAACAAACTAAGGAGACATAAATGCTTTTTTCTTTTCGAATAAATATAACATGTCTCAACATACTTTGCTGAAAATGTCTTTCCTGGCAGGAGGAAGGTCTACATGTTAGTTACAAAGTTCATTACAGCTTATTTTCAACTTGAGGCCAGGACCAGCCCAACAGCTGGGAACAACTCAGCTCAGAATTTCCCCCCATTTAAGAGAACTTCCACAGCTAAGGTAATTCCATCCTACGTGCCAAAATTTCAGACGACATTATCAGTACTTTTGTTGGGGGAGGGAACCTCAGACACAACTGTTTCTCCTACTGCAGAACATGGAGATAATTCATCCTGACTAAATAAACACAAATTTTGAATATCAGTTTCCATACCTGCCAGAGTACAGAACTTGCTTCCAAAGCTGTTCAGATCTTTGGAACTTATTGTATGAAGCAGGGAATTATCTGGTAAACTTGGATAATCCCCTCAGCAGAAAGGGGACATGAACATACTTTAAATATAGACAAACACTGAGGCAAATTGCATTCTGTCCATAACTTGTTAACTAATGGACTCCAGCACAGGGCAGCTGTTTGTACGGGTTGAAGACAGGATGCCTAGTATAGCAAAGTTATATAATGGTGGCCACCTAGCAAGACGCACTCTTTTCGTTGAGGCACACAGAATTTCCAGTGTTGATATGTTCATCCATTTAGATAGACTCTTAACATAAGTCTACATCTGTCTTCCATAATCTCTCCTCCTTCCCTTAAGCTTCCCAGTTATGACCAGCCTGTCAATTTCCTCCTTCCTCATAACATGTCCAGGAAACTCCAACTGTCTCATTCTGAAGTTAATCAGCAGTTTCCTCCTGAAGCCTGCTCTTAGCAAAATATCTTAATCTGAAGTGTGACTTGTCCAACATACCTTCAAGATCCACCTCAAGAACCACATCTCGCTTGCTTCAATTCACTTTTCCATACTTGACAATATTGTCAAGCATTCTGATGAATACATGAGGACCGGTATAACATAGCAATCCAAATCTCTTAACTTTGCCCCCATAGAAATTTTACTATTTGTCAATATCTTTTTCTTTCCTTGCAGTTTCTCTTTTGAATCAGGTATTAAGATTGTGTCACCAGCATAATGCAAATTGTTCAAATTCTGCCCACCAATGATCAGCCCAGATAAATCTTCAATCTCCCTCCACATTTTCTCACTGTACAAGTTGAACAAGTCAGGTGAAAAAACACAGTCTTGCCTCACACCTCTCAATTTGTTTGAAATCACTTCATTCATTTTCTATCTTCACTGCTGTAGTTTGGTTCCAACAGAGGTTTCTTAAAATTCTCAAGTCTTTGCCAGCAATATCCAGTTCTTCCAGCATTTTCATTAACTCCTCATGCTTGATTCTATCAAAAGCTTTAGTATAATCAATAAAACACAAAAAAAGTTCTTGCTTCGTTTCTATTGCCCTCTCCAAAAGCATTCATATCACAAAGCATTTCTTGTACTTCAATTTTCAACAAAACCACATTGAACTTTTGCAACTCTGATCTTATTCTACCTCTAACTGTCAACATCAGCAGCTTTAATAGGATCTTTGTCACATGGCTCATTACACTGATGGTTCAATGGAATTCACATTCAATGGCTCAAGGTTTTTTGGAGAGTGCAATAAAGATCGATTTACTGAGGTCCTTGGGTATTTCTCTACTTTCATAAATCTCACTGATAACAGTTGTTAACTTTTCTATACCAAACTCTTCCAAACATTTTATTTGTCCTAGTGCAATCTCAGCTGGTCCTGTAGCTTTATTGGTTTTCATTCAGTTAATAATTGTTCGTACTTCTAACTTAAGAATTTTCAAACCATCAACGTTCTTTTTAATAGATGGAGTTTCTTCTTGATTGTCATGGAATAACTCTTCAATATACTCTGTCCATCTTTTCTCATTCCATAATTATATCACCATTTGTGGTTTTTATACATCCCTAGCAATTCATCCTGACCATGGTGTTGAACTGCATCCAGAAGTCCTGGGTAAGTTATTAAACTGCATCCAGCAGTAGGACAGTTTTAGCTGTTAGGGTAATAGTGAGACAAGTACTCTCTAGCTACTGTACTCTCTGAGTTGCCCTTAGGCAAAGCATTGCACCCATCAACCTCTCTTACCAAAGTTACGGTTGAAGCTGTTGGGGGCACAGGATGGTGGATCATCTTGTCTGGTGGATGCCTGCTGCATCTAGTACAACAATAGAGGAGACTTGCTCAAGTTAGCTGAGCACTGAAACCTGCAGAAAAAGGTGGCAACCTACTGCAGTATTTTGCCAAGTGCAATCCATGGTTTTTCAAGAATTAAGAAAAATCACACAACAGTGAGAAGGGGGTCCCTGACAGAAAAGGTAAGGGCACCTCACCTAGTAAGGATAGTCATGTGCGACAAGTGACTCCTGACCTTCAGTATGATACTGTCCACACTCAGAAGAGAGCAGTCAAAGTGGCAATGTGGAATGTGAGGACTCTACATCAAATTAGGAAATGAGATGATATCAAGCATGAAACAAAGAGATTAAAGATCAATATTCTAGGTCTGTTGGAAAGAGGCTGGAATTATTGTTTCAGAAGATGTGAAGATCATCTATTCAGGGGGCCAGATGTATGAAAGAGGAGTTGGGTTGATTTTGGACAAAGAAACGTCAAAATGTTTGCATGGGTTTGCATGGATGAAGAAATCTCAAAATGGTTTTTGAGCAAAATCTGATAGAGTGAGGCTTGTGAAAATAAAGGCTAAATCTTTCAACGTTACAATAATACAAGTTTATGCACCAACAGCTGAAAGTGGGGAAGAGGACATTGGTAGTTTCTATGAAGACCTTGATAAAGTGAAAAAGTAATGCAAGTCTCAAGAAGTGGTCATAGTAATGGGAGGCATAAATACAAAAGTTGGTTGTGAATGAGTGGATTACATTGGACTTGGAGAGAAAGATGAAAGATGAGAGAGATGGACTGATCAGCGTGCTGCAAATGATCAAGTCATTATGAACACTACCTGGGAAGAATATAGACATGGAAAAGTCCTGGAGAAAATGTTAGAAACCAAATTGATTACATCACTATCAACAGAAGATTCAGAAATGCAGTTCAACAATTGAAAACATATCCAGGAGCTGACTGTGGAAGTGATCATATACCTGTACTATGCACCATCTAGATAAGGTCAAGAAGACTTAAGAAACCAAAAGCAACAAAGAAGCTCAATTATTTAATTCTGACAGAAAAAGTTCTGATTAAAGAAAGGTACACAGTTGCAGTCAAAAATCATTTTCTAGAACTTGAAGATGAAGGAAGCATGTCAAACTAGGCAATTTTCAAAGAAGCAGTAGTGGAAACAGCCAAGGAGGTTAACCCATCAAAAGCAAGGCAACAGAAACAGAAATGGATAACTTAAGAAATCCTTGAACTTATGGCAGAAAGAAGAAAGAAGAAAACCCATAGTATGGAAGAGTCTAAGAACCTAGACAAAAGAATTTGATCAATGTGCCTTGGATCCACCATGATCCGCTGGCTGGGGAACTGGGTCCGTGGTCAGACCCAGAGGGTGGTGATTGACGGAAATCAATTGTCATGGTGCCCTATAACCAGTGGGGTCCCCCAAGGCTCTGTCCTTGGACCCATA
>NW_017728909.1:38537967-38564287 GCF_001723895.1 Crocodylus porosus
CAGGGGTGACCTGATGGCCACCTATAAGTTTATCAGGGGTGACCACCAGTATCTGGGGGAATGTCTGTTCACCAGAGCAATTCAATACTACCCTATTCAAGACCATGAAATCTATGAATACATCTATTTTTTTTAGTGAACCTTAAGCCTGAGGCACAAAAAAAGCAACAAGGAGAAGGAGGACCCATCCACTTTTTACAGTAACCATTTTCCAGGAACCTAACCAGGATGGAATAGGATCACACTTATGTGCCTAAGTCCACTTACGCTTCAAACAGGTGGAATAGAATCTGGTCTTTATGCTGCAATTAGTATCTGGAGTTCCTGTCTTCTCCAAGTCTATCTCCTTTTGTCCAAAATAAAATGTAAGCCCCTCTGAGGTCTCCTCATGAATATCCAGCCATCAAATCAAAATTCAACAAAGCCTAAATAGACAACAGATTCCACCTGCCCTCTTGATCAAGGCAAACAACAGTGCTATCCACCTTGTCTTTCTGGCCTGTAACCAGGGTTGCCAACTGTCCATAAATTTGTAAAATTTATAAAATATACAACCCATAAAAATAATGGTCATACATGCATGTCCATAAAGTCTAGAAAATATTTCAATGTCCATTCAATTAACAGATAGTCAGTAGCTCTGCTCCCCCTATTGCTACCCCTGAGAACTCTGGAATGTGAAAGCGCTTGCGTATTGTGTGTGCTAGGGATTGGACTCCTCTTTACCTGCTTTCAGTGGGAGGAGGAAGGTAAGGGTGGGACTTAATAGCAGGGAGTGTGTCCAATCATAGGGCTGGGAGTATCCCTTTCCTGTGCTCAAGTTCCCTCCTGTCCACCTCATAGAATAGACATCCCCTGTGGTGGTATGGGTAGCATGGAGCCAGCCAGGGGAAGGAGTGGGGTGCCTTAGGCTCCAGACACAAAGAGCTCACCAATATAGCTTAGGAGGCAGCAATACTCATGGAATACAGGACAGACACCAGAGCCTGAGCCACTGTGTACAAGTCAGGGCACCATTGGGGTCTGTGTGTATGTCTTAGCCTTCTGTCTCCAGAGTGGGGGGTACCTCCAAAGCAGAAACTTCCACCCCGAACAGCTGCTCCCATTGCACACACTCCCTGTGGAGCATCCTAAGTCTGGGTACCCACTTTGGGGTTCTGCCTGGAGCTGGGCTTGAGCACTGGCTTACTTTGCAGCAGGCAGCTGATGCCTGTACCCAGGTTTGTTCCTCTGGTGTGCACACACATCATGGCTGCTCCAGGGAAGCTCAGAGGCTGCAGATGCTGGAAGCAGTGCCACTGCAATGAAATTTGCCACCTGGGGCAAAGCCTGCAGTGGCAGCCCACCTTCACCCTGTGCACAGATTCAGCAGGCACATACCCCACCATGCTTGCACGGGGGTGCGTGCAATGGCAGAAACTCCCCTTCCCCCATCCCCACCTCTCCTGGATGTGCTGTTCGTGGCTCCGTTCCATGCCCCACCCAGGCTGGGCAGCACCTGTTGGCGCCCATTCACATTAGCATCTGAAGTGGCTACCTGCTTGCCCTCCTGCCCTCCCCCCGCCTTGCTATGGCACTGGCTGGAAGTGAACAGAGCCAGTACCCAGGACTCCTGGATTCCTTACATCAGTCTCCTAAGGGACCACTTGCAGTACATCCCCTCTGGGGAAGGGGGAAGGCAGTTCCATCCATGGATTGTGAGTGTGCACGTGAGTGTGAGTATGAGTGTGAGTGTGTGCACATATGCATTAATTCAAATTATATTATATAACATAATGTAAAAAATATATCATTAAAAAGTGTGGTTGTCTGTAAAAAGTTTTCAGATTGTCAGTAAAAATATTCTTGGATTGGCAACCCTGCATGTAACTTGGGAATGATCTTTATCTTAGACCCTTCTCCAGGTCTTTACATCCTTCCCATATATCAGTTTTACAGCTTCTCTATCCATGCACACAGTCAAACTCTTATTTATCTCTCAGATTCTTGCATTTTGACTATTGCAGAATCCTTTTCTCTGACCCTAACAAATGCAATCTTGCATGCTCAAATCCATTTAGAATGCTGGTGCCTGTCACTTTGAACATCACTCTTCCTTTTGCATCCATTCACTCTCTTCTATTTCTCTATTACATCAAACATAAGCTGCTAGTCTTCAGTTTCAAGGCCATTTGCTATCTATCTTTACCCTACCAAGCATCTCATCCACTGCTGAGTGAATTGACTCCCATCTGCACTCAACAAATTGTGCCATCATCCACTGCTTTGTTTCTACACTGCTTTCCCTTCACTCCTTGGAGAGCCCTCATAAACATCTAAAAAGCTATCTCATTAGCCTGCTTCAAATATTTTCCCAAACTTTTCCTTTCTCTGGCATCTGTGCAAAAACTTGACAATCAATAGACTGCAGGTACCACTGTCTATCATGCTAACTGGTATTGTCTAATTGTTTTCCAGTTCTCTCCTTTCTATCTGCTTGCATCTATTTGTTGTCTAGTCTTATTCCAAGACTGCAAGCTTTTTGGGGGCAGAGGCAGTCTTCCATTCATAGTTTATATAGCATCTTCCTTGTTCACAATATAGTTCTGGTCCATGCCAAAAAGTGACAGAAGTTCATGGGGGTTCATGCAAATAAAAAATAAGATCATGGCCTCAGTGCCCACAATACTGCCATCTGTGTTTACATTTACTTATAACATTTTGCATTTCTCTTTACCATATTTACTTGTATCTATGATGACTCTGAATTTAAGATGACCTCCCCAATAAATCTGTTATAATTTTCCATGTATAGAATCTAGTTATTGGAGACTTGTCTTCAACTCTTTAACTCATACACACACACTGCTACAGGGGGGACTAGCAGTGGGAAGGCAGGTGGTATGGGGAAGTCAAGCAGTTTGGTCCCTGCTTATGCCTACCCTCCTTCCACTAACTATAGCCACAGCTGCTGCCTGTAGTCACCCCCTATCCTATCTCTGTACCAAGCTACCTCCCCCATGTCTCCCCCACCCCTGAAGCCTCTGTGCCAGCTGCAAAGGGAACTGTCAGCAGGTGCAGGGCTGGGGGGTGCAGGTCTTGCTACTATGCACACCCCGGGAGGGCTATGGGCTGGGGGGCTGTGCCGGACTCTTCCCGGGGGATGCGAGGCCCTGAATCTGTGCACACAATGACAGCAGGTTGCCACCCACCATGACTGCTGGGAAGAACCTGGTGCTGCCACTGGCTTCAGCCTGCAGCAGCAATCTCCTCTCATCCCGCATGCAGATCCGGGGGCATGTGCCCAGCACAGGCCTCCAGCCCGCAGCCCTCCCAGGGTGCACATAGCAGCAAGAGACCATGCCCCCCACGCCCTGCACCCACTGACAGTTCCCCCTGTTTTGCTCCCTGCTGCAGCCCTGGGAGAGGCCAGTGGTACCTGCCTGCAGCTGCTGGACTGCTCCGTGCCCCTCCCCCCATCCCTTCCCTAGCCCCAGCCTCAGTCCCTCCCTACCTCACCACCATGGGAATGTATCCCTATTTTTTACCTTATAAGCTGGGTTCCCTTTATGTGGATCTGAGTTAGGTGTAGTTTTCCAAGAATGTATGTACCACATAAAGCGATGGAAACCTATATGATAGTATTTATCTGCTTTTTTGGTTGCCTAATGCTACTAAAATCCAAACCAGCAGCCTAAAATCTGCTTATATTAATAATGGAAATGGCAGCAATTTCTAAATTATTTTGGAAGCAATACACTTCTTTCCCTCCAAGTGCATATTTACATGCTATGAAATACATATTAAAACCATAAAGATACTGTAAATGTAGTATCACAACTGATTAAACACTCAAGAGTCAAGAAGTTCCAGACTTGAAAGTTTATTCTGCAGTGTTAATCTAACAAAGTTGTATACCCTATATATTTATAATAGCATTTAGAGACATGTGTGTGTATATGTGTGAGTGGTATGTGTGTACGTGTGCACATGCATGCATGGGTGTGTGTAGCGGTCTCTTTATATAAATATGTATATATAAATATTTGAATATATTTGAAAAAGGAGAATATAATTGCATGTAAAATGGCAAAGTTAACAGTGTTAGACCAACTTTATCTTTTGAAATGTATCCTGACTGAAACCTTGATTCCTTGACTTTAACAGTCCTTCAATTTTGGGACTAGAAATTTTATTTGCGTTAACACTTTACATTTTTTGAAGGAAAAATAAATAAACTTTTTAGCTTGGAGAATTTATGAGCGTTTCTGATTTCACTGACAGGACCTTCCAGTTCTTTGAACTGTATCAATTTGTCTTCGATACTAATAAATCTATCTGGTCTTAACAAAATCTTTCTGAGTTGTAGCCACAAGTTCAATCACTAAACTTCAGGGAAATTGAGGAAAAATAGCTGACTGTTTTTAATTGTTATGTTGGCCCATAGAGCAAAAATTATCTCAGACATTTCTGAGCCACACAGATCAAGAATTATTACAATTAATATCACATAGAAGCTGGCCTAGTGTTTAAATTTGCAGAAGCTGCTTGAAGTTTGCCAAGCTTAATGTACAAAAAGAAGCTAATGATTTAACTTTGCCTTTAGAGCCCTCATTTTAATTTTTGTACGATTCAAAGAATGGTAAGAATCAGAAGACCACATAGAAGGTGACATTAATCCAATATTAACAACTGCCTAAGGTGAGATTTGCTTGAGTAACAAAGAAAATAACTGGATATACAATTGCTTATAAAAATATTGGCAAATAATGTAACATAAATGTGCAAATACTACAAGACAAAGGGGATGAAAATTAGGCTTCAGTTGTGGTCTTAAGATGCTTATGTATCTGTTGCCCTGAAGTGAACACTTAATTGTATGGGTAAAAAAATGGATGAAGCCTGATAAATGTAATAATTACATATATGCTACTATCCTCACTCTCTTACAGTATCAGGACAGTTCAATAATGGAAGAGAGAAAAAAGTACTTGGTAGAGTGAGAAGTACTTAATTCTCTAGGCTCAGGACAGACATTCAAAAAGCCTGAGCCTGACTTGATTCAATCTTTTCAGGTTAGTCTAACCTGCCTAGGCTAAACTGGTTTGTAACCACAAAGACATCCCAGAAATGCAGGCACATGCTTCCAGTGGCTTAGGCTAGAAGACGGAGGACACTAGAACAGGCCGCCCTGCCTTTCCACAGATTCCACAGTGCTGAGCGGGGGGGAGGGGGCAGGCCCCCACAGGATGCTCTGATTCGGGAGGGATTCCTGTAACAGAACAGACATTCAGTGCACATAAACTAGTTTGAAAATGGCCAAAACCAGTTTGAGATAAACCTGATTGAATGTAATATCAGACTTAACTGATTTGGCTCAAGCCAGTTTATACAATGTAAGTCCCAGACCCCTTGCACGTTTAAGTCAGAGACCTCCATCATCCCAGCATGCTCTCTGGGCTATGCTGTGCTCCGCTCCAGAGAGCTGGACTGGCCCCTCCCCTCTGCTCTCAAGCCAGAGCAGGGGCAGGGTGTGGCCAGACACTGGCCTGCCATGGCCCCTGGGGCAAATTTCTTCCTCTGTCCCCTTTCACCCCTTACTGGCAAACCCTGTGGACCTCCACAGTTTTTCTGCATCCTGGCAGAGACAGAGTTAATTCCTCCCTCTGTCCAGCTTGCCTGCAACCAGGGAGGGGATTAATTCCACAGCGGTCTGGAGTGGGAGAGAGAGGCAAGCCAGTCCCCTGTGATCCAAGAGCTAAGACATGTAGAACCACACTGAGAGGTGGGAAGTGTTGGCAAAGACCTGACAATCATCACACTTATGTGCTGGAGATAGAGTTAAGGGAAGTTGCAGACCAAAGAATGCAGAAAGCTACATTTACATTATAGAGCAGAACCTGTAAAACCTAAACAAAGCCTTCCTGAATGCCTGGCTGTAAGGAGACACTCTGCCTTCAAGATTATGTAAGGCTTTCTCTTGTCTTCTTGCTTTACATTTCAAGTTAGACTAAGTTGTGTATGCTGTGTTTTACTGTATCTGGGCTGTATTTTAGCTTAGGTGATTTTTGGTAGTTCACTGTCGTATGCTTTGCAAATTGCTATGTTCAATACATGCTTGCTTCAGAGAAATACTTTTTTCTATCCCATCCCCATGCTTAGTCTGACAGCAGCTTCCTACCCCCCCACCTCTGCTTCAGGCTCATGGCTGGTATCCTGTGTGTCCTGCTAGCCTCAGCTGGTGCCTGGCCATGCCCCCTCCACTCCAGCAGGGAGGGATGAGTACCTTGGAGGGCATCTTTCTTTCCTCCCCTTTGGCAGTGGCTGGCAGGCATGCTTTAGCACCCCCCGGGCTTCTGGCTTGAGCCACTGCAGGCACATGCCTGCATTTCCTGGTTTAACAGAGAATGTCTGTCCAGTTATTAATAAGTTTAAGCTGAGCAGCTTAGACTAACCTGCAAACAGTGAATCAATTTAGGCTCAGGCTTTTTGAATGCCTGTCCCTAGCCTCACAGTTCAAAATGAAAGCAAGCAAGAAGGAGAATGACTCTGTAGTGCAGTGATTCAACGCTAGCTGGGGCAGATGGAATCCTGAGTTCTTGCCCTTGCTCCCTGGACAATTTCTCCATTTTATATTACTTAGTCTTTGAACAAAAATGGGAAATAGTCCTGACAGCAGAGACTAGAACTCAGGTCCAGCCCTCCCAGATGTGTGCCCTAAACACTATGCTATAGAATCAGGCCCTCTTTGCTTCCTCTCCTTCCTTGCAGTCTTGCCTGTACAGTGGCCAACTTCATCTGGAGGGATGGGTACCTCAATCCAGCCTAGATTTGACAAAGGATGGACACTTAATGGCCTCTCTTGGGAGAAAGGTAATGTGGGCTAAGGAAGTCCTAGAATCCAGGTCTCCCACTTGATGGATGGAAGTATCACAGCCTCTGCCACCTCCTATGCTTCTTCCCATGTTTATGAATGGAAGTAGCAGTTACTGCCATGCCTTGTGCTGAACTCCATGTTCTTGGATTGCCTTAGTGACATTGAGAACATGTTTACCAGAGCTCCTCAGGTTTCTCAGTTTCTGAATCCCAGTGGGATTTAGGTGGGAACTATATGCCTGATGCTCAGATTGGAGAAGTTCTGGCCATAGGCAGAATTGCAGGTGCATAATTAACTTTTTGGTCAAAAAAGAAGCACTTAATAAGTTTAGGCAGCTGAGGAGCAGGCCTTTTCAGATTTCAGTTTTAGAAATAAGCACCTAAAACAAGATACAGGAAACCTTTACACATTGAAGTCTTCTGTTTTTTCAACTGGGCATTCTATATGTGCAAATGCAATGTGTTTTCACATCCCGATTAGGCAAGGAGAGGTCATGTCTCACTAATTTGTAGTTTCAGATTGCTCACATAGGCTAGAATTCATCCCAGCACAAGGCCAATATAGTGTTTAAATCTGCGGGGCTTCAGTTGTGGATAGACTTTATGCTGGATCCATGCATAGAGCTGTATTTCACTCACAATGACCTAAGTAGGAAAAAATACTACTGGGAAAGTAAGTGTGTGTGGGGGGGAAAGGGGGGAGGCAAAACAATATCTGATGCATGGACAGCAAATAGTGGTCCCCAATTCCTTATTGCAGCAGTGGAATACCATTTGAATTCTCACTTGGTATTGGGAAATATAGCACCCCGTAGCCTGATGACCGATTCTGTACATTGTGTTTTGTTACTTCTAAATCAGTAGACTCAGTGGATTTTTTAATAATTTTTATAACATTAATCTTAACATTTGAATTGAGGTCTGATGTTTTTATGTTTCACTTCATTAATCACTTGGAAACTCTGCAAGCCTCACAGTCTGTTTTGGAAGTTTATAATTTAATCATAAACATTTACTCAGCAACGAAAGTTGGAAAAAAATCATTTAGCCATTTTTCATTTTCAAAAATGAAATGAATTTCATTTAAAAATGAGCAGCAGCCAGAGGGTTACATGTGTTTTCAGTGTCTTACATTCATGTGAGAAACACGAATTTGTATCTATAAGTGTTTGCAGCATTACCCCATTCGCAGGTGTTAAAAGTTAAAAGCACTGGGGAGACAAACAAGACCTTTGTTAAAATTCTACTACTAAATTCAAGGGAAAGTTGGAGTGATTTCTTATCTCTGATGGAATTCTCCCCCCCCTTGAAACTGCTAAATCATTTCAGTCAGAGCCTCAAAAGAACTTTAGAAGGGAAACATATTCCCTTTGGAATGAATGGGGCTGTTAGAAAATGAAAACAAACAAAACAATTCAATGCGCAGGTACTTTCTTCCAAACGTTTACCCCCCTGACCAATATGTTACTGTGGCAGGGCACTGTGTGTGCCTGCCACTGTAAGGCCCTGAAACTGGCAGCCACCAGGTGCCTAATGAGGGCAGCCATTTTAGATTTAGGGCTGCCCATATAAACAGGACAGTTCAGCTGTGAGAGGGCAGGCAACAACATCACTTGGCCAGAGGGCTGCTGATATCATCTGGAGGTAAGGAAGGAGCTGTAGGGGATGGTAAGGAGGCTCCTGGTCCTGGGTACAACCTAAAACTGCACCCTGATGGGAGTGGGTGGCCTGGTGGGGCACTCAGTAGTGCGGGAGCCCCTAGGAAATGCCAGGCCAGTGATCACCCCTGTGAAAGGCAGCTTGGGGTGCCTTAACCCCTAGCCCCCACCACTGGGTGGGTAACCCCTTTATGTAGAGGGCCCAGAGGGTGGACCCCTAGAGGGAGTGAGGGGCTGGAGACTCCGACCTGATCTAGAGACTACCCTTAACTGGCCCATGCTGGGTCCAGGACCAAACTGGTCAAAAGGGCCAGGGTCCCACCATGAGGGATGCCCAAGAGCTGAGGGCCACGGGTTCCAACTGGCCTGGAGGTGGGCCATGGCTGGTAGCCAAAGGTCCCAGGGGGACCACACCTGAGAGAGAAAAATGGCTTCAGGGTACTACATAGCCTGAATGAAGGTAGGGTAGGCCGCCTGAAAGGAGGGATCTTGGAGGGATCCTGATAGAAGGATTTTGGGGCCCAGTGTGGGGCCAGGATGATGAGAACAACTAGATGCCATCTGTGAGGCTTGGGCTGAGGTATAGGGGAGGAACAGAGCTGCAGAGTGCCCCCTGGCATCAGGGCAGAGAATGGGCAGACTCCCACTGAATTTACATCTTTATTAGTCAATTAAGATCAAGGTGTGGCAGGCGAGAAGGTGGGCGGTTAACCTGAGAACAGGTGGGCGGGCCACGGTTGGACCAGCCTCAAGCAGGCCCCGTTACAGTTACATTATCAAATAAATATTTTTTTAGGAAATGGCAACTTATTATATTTTATGTGCCAAGTGATTAACCCTGTCAAAATAGTTCTTGCTTAAATAGAAGAGAAAAATGAATAAATTCTCCAGTGCCTTGTTCTACTTGCCGGCAACCATGTGCAAATCCAGTGCACGTGAATTATCGCAGGCAATTCAGGACTGAGAGCCGCAGTAAAAATATCCTTTGGTTAAGAAGCCAAATAAAGTTGTTTAAAGAAACCAAAAAACAAACAAACAGAACACTAAAAAAGTAGCATATTCAGCAACTGAGAGGGCATTCTAAAAATAAATATATAATTTAGCCATCAGAGTTCCCAGGTTGGGGTGATACACTTACGTTGGTTATTTTAAAATGACACTGACAAAATTAAGCAAGTGCATACAAATATTAAGTATTCCCTGCTATGTCCTCACACTACAAAATGACAAAGCACATACAAACTTCAGCAGTATAAGTACATGTTGTGTTTGAGTTCAGAAGGGGATTTAGGATTGGAACTGCATAACAAACCATTTTCTTTGGGCTTGTGGTTAACACAAGATAAAACATTAGCTGACATTTTTTGCAAACACTTACATGTCACTGGCAATGGAGGAGTTCCTGGACATGGACTTTGGAGAAAGGTCATAGTCACTATCTGACCGGTAGAGGAAGGACTCCCTCCGTTGACTGTGGACAAAGTTTGCCTGGAGAATTAGCCCTGACCCAGGGCTTGTCATGGGATCCAAGGGACTCCGTCCCGATGATGTGCCATTGTCTACATCAAAACTATAAGAAAGGGGAAGAAAAAGATTTATGCTACAGGTCTAGGAGTTTTATATAAATAACAATTGCAGCTATAAGAACCTATCACAAAATTTCACTTGCTGATACCTCTTGTTAACAGCAGAAAATCTAGAACTGGTCAACTACACTGTTAAGTGCTGATATGCAAGAAAAGCAAAAATGAGGGGAGAGATTTTTGAGGGAGAGAGAGAAAAATACTATTAAGGCTTATTAAAGGCTACATTCTTTTCAGGACATGATATGTCTGCTTTGTGCTTAGGAACTCAATATGTGTACCTTGACAATTGAGAAGTATGCTGTCTTCCTGTTCCTCTCACTAGTCTTCACCTTTCCTGACCTTATGCCCTTGATCTCCCTCCCACCTCTCACCTGATGACTCCTGCTTCTCTGATATCAGGGACCTATCACTGTGATATGTGAGCACTACTCCAATATTGAAACAACAATTGCCCCTTCCCCCCCTTTTTTCCAGCTGCTAAGAGTTGGATGCTTGACTAGACTTCAGGACCACATCCAGATGAGCAAGCATGTGCCTGTTGTGGCATCTCAAAGGAGCTGGAGATGCCACAGGCGGCATGCTAGGAACAAAAAAAAAAAAAAAAAATGCAGCGTGCATTCTACATTTGATACTGGAAAATCCCAGTATCAAACAAACAAACAAACAAACAAACAAACAAACCGCCCCCCCCCCCGAAAAAATTCAGCACATGTCAAGCTCCTGGAGAATCCCCTGAGGCAACTGGAGGCTTGGTCCTCCATGCTGCTGTATGCCTCTGGTGCTCCAGCACCCTGCCTCAGCATGCTGCCAAGCCAGCGCTATGTGCCATATGAAACCCCCAGGTCTCAGGTGGCACCAAGCACTGCCAGCGGTCTCTGCCAGAGGCGGGCCTCAAGTGCCCTGACAGCCTGACTGGCTGCTGCTGCTGCTGCGGGGCTGGGGGGGCTGTGTGCCATGTTGGGGGGGTAGGTGGGGGACCCACCCTTTCCATATAGTGTCTACCATCCCAACCCCCGCCACAATACCACCCCCACAAATCACTCCCACCTGCATACCCACCCTCAACTGCCATGCTGCAGCCATGCTCCATGCCCACACCAGTGCTGGGACATGTGGCCCCAGCCTAGGGAGGCTCCTGGTTCCAGGAACCACTTGTGGGGTGTGATGGGCTGGGGGTAGGGGTAGAGGTGGCAGCAGAGGTGTGTGCGAGAGAGAGAGAGATGGGTTTTGGGGATAGGGGTATGCTCCAGGTAGGAGAGGCCACCAGAGCTCACAGCCCCTGCTAAAGCAGCCTGTACAGGGGTAGGCCAGCCTGAAATGGAAGGGGCTTTCCCAGCCCAGTCCCTGAGCTCCAGTCGAGGGCTTTGCAGGAATGGCATGGGGATTGCTGGGGCTTGGGCACAGGTGCAGAGAGCAGAAGAGTAAGGGCTGGCACTGCTCAGAGCCATAAAGTAGCTGGTAGGACAGCTGCAGTTGGACTCATAGCCTGGTGTTGTGACAAAGCTGCTGCTGGTAGGGAGCTAGTTGGGGCAGGGAGGGGCTTTAGGTTAAGAGTAAGGGGCATTGGAGGGGAGGGGGCTGTGGGATGAGAGTGAGGGCAAGGGCATAGACAGGACACTAGGATATCAGTTTTGCTCAGCACCCTAAATCCTGGTGAGTGAAGGGGGCAGGGGCTGCTCTGATTTTGCTTGATAAAAAAACCTGAAAGCAAATGCAGTGTATAAATATTTAGAATTAATTTTATGCTGATGATAGTGGCACTGGTAGGCTTCCAAATTGCTTTAAAATTGTAAATGTATCAATAAAACATTGCCCAACTGATCTCTCTATATATGTTGTGGTGTTTCATTTTAATTGCAGAGGAACATGGATTTTTGGTATTTTAATGAGATAATTTGGGGTGGGTTTATCAGAGAATGTGCCATTTTTAAACAGGGAACACTAGGATCTCTGCTGGTGAGGCAAGTGGTGAGACCTGAGCAGAGAAGCCTGCCCAGGGCCAGTACCATGGACCCAGCTGGAAGGCAGATGAGGTGGCTGACCTCCTGGACATTTGGGGCCAGGAGGACTTGCTTTGACATGTCAAAATGGGCCACCGCAATGAGCACATCTTCCAGGCGATAGCTTCCCTGATGGCAGAGTGGCACCACCAGAAGACATGATAGCAGTGCCACACAAAGGCCAGCTGTGCAGCCATGGCCCACTAGCAGCTGGCCCAGAGGTGTAGGAGGCTGCAGTGCCCATACCACAGCCCAGGTGGCTGTGCGGTCCCCATCTGGGTCTGGCAGGCACACAGCCATGGGGCTGCAGGGCCAAGGGAGTGGATGTAATTGCAGATGGCAGCAGGTCACAGCCAGGTGACAGCTCCCACTGCCAGACTGCTGCAGTGTGTAGAGGGTACAAAGGCCATTCTAGGTTAGCGCCGCTACAGCAGTCCAGCTGGCACAAGGGGTAGTGTCCTCAGATACCAACTGGCTGAGCCTTAGAAGCTCCCTGAGCTGCTCACCAGGGCAGCTTTTTATACTGCTGGGGCTGAAGATCAGGGAGGAGCTGGGCAGGGTTGGTGGCCCAAGTGGCACAATTTTCCCCACACCAAAGTTTATATTCAGGCACATGTGCTAAGGCACATATCTCCAACATAAATTTGTGCTGCTGATAATTGAACTGCTGCAAGGGCACGTGCCTGCATGTGTGGACACACCCCAGGGCAGTGTCTGTGTGCATTTATGTACTGGGGTACTTGTTACTATAAAGTTAAGTCAAAGAAATGAGCTCTGCACTCTGCCAAGCATGGGACAATTTGTGGCCACTCTGATCTCTTGTTTTACTGAGTTCCATTGTCTGGATTCAGCTTCTGTGAAAAACCTGCCTATTCCTCTTTTATGAATACTATTGGTAAATCATTTCACTGTTTCCAGGGAACATGGTGTCATAGGAAGCCATGGCCATAGAAGAAGTGATCGCTCTAGTTACATGAAAAGCTAATTGCACAAAGAGATTGGAAAATTAGAACAAAGACCTTGAACTGGACTCTGTAACAATGGGAAATGAATACGGAGTGTAAGCACTGGGAAGATGCATTCATAGCAACCCAGGCTGCCTAGCAACCTGACAGCTGCATTCTGTACTAAAGGGAGGGGTTTTTGGAGCCTGTAGCTAAATTTCAAGATTTAATGAGGTGTAATAATCTACCCTAAAGGTCATGTATGTGTGGACAGGCATCTCAGGTCTGTGTCTGATAGGTGACAGCATAGTCTTCTAGCCAGCCCCAGATAAATGTGAGCAATTCTTGTAATCCTAGCTATTTGTGCCTCTAAATCAAATAAGCAATTTTAGTTCCAATATTATGTAACAGGAAAGGTATTTGGGATACCTGCTACATTATACATCTCTTGTAACCCTGCTGACATACAAATATTGGAAAATAAAAGTTAATTCTAAAAGAATGCTATTAATGTCTGTGGTGGTGAACTTGATAAAGGAGGTCAGCTCAAACATATGACAAATGTCAACATTGAATGAAATAATTGTGTCCAGCTTGATCTCTCCATCCTTTCCAAGCAAGCAGCCAGGAAAGAAAAGAGGCACTTCAGAGTGGAAAGTGAGTAGAGTAATTGATGATCCACTACAGAGGTTTATAGGCAGAGAAAGGAGACGGTAATATCCAAAATACATTATGCTAGTTTGTAAAGACAGAGTTTCTTAAATAAGGAACTTTTTAGAGAACATGCTTAGAGAAAACACACATTATATCTCAGTTATATATCTACCAATAGTTGAGGAAACAGTGTTCTATGTCCGATTACAGTCAGGTTTGCACACGTGCAATAGCAGGTAACTGCTTCATTACCAGAGGTAATTTATTTGTAACTACCATCTACCATTGCTAGTAGCTTATAGAGTCAGAAGAGTTGGTGTTTCATGGGGTGATTTCATTTTCATTTCCTTTTGCTTTTTAATTAAACCATCCAAAAAGCAGCTATTACTTTTCCAGACATGGTTATGAACTGCCTGGAAAAGGATGAATTCATGGTTTTAGTTTGAACATTTTATTTAATCTTTTCTATAGTCATTCCTCCTTGAACTTCAGGCAGTCTGTTGTACTTTAGCTGGATTTCACTGGAATCTCTCACTGCCGTATATTCCATCCATCACAAATGGTTGAATATAGAAAAGGAAAATAAACCTTCTCTAACAATATTCAACACATCAGTGTTCAAAGAGGATCTAAGATGAAGAGATGCTTTCCGAACAATGCATTGGTTAAGTAGTCAGTAATAAATACACATTTCTAATCTATTTCTTTAAATTAAAGTTCCTTTCACTCACATGTGAGTCCTTTTCCTGTGTCCTTAGACACCCTGTCATTGTGGGCCTCAGAGACTTTCTGAATCTCAAATTAGCAGAATACTATAATTTGAGAAATAAAGTGTAGCACTTAAGGGCTCATGATTATCTAGCTGGTTATTTTTGGCCACCTTCAGAAATTGATGGATTGGCTCCGTCCTCCATCCAGATTCAGCTCACTCGTTTAAAACGCTCCTTCCATTTGGCTCTACTTACATCTCTACTCAGTGCCCCAGAGTTTGCTCACACCGTACATCTATTTTGCCTTCCCATAAACTACATTCATTTCTTTAAGTACACCTGATATCTGGCAAAGTAGCCTGGCTAATATTCACCAAACACTCTCCCACTCATTTGTCCTATATGTAAGGACACGACATGGCACTTTATTTGCCTGCTTTAAAAACAAACTTACAAACAAACCCCAATTACTTCTCAATATAGCAAAAAATCAGAAATCCAATTTCTGCTTGAATCTTTAGACTGGTACATTTGGGGAGCAGGAAATATATATTCACTAAGTAGTATGTTAGAGTACTGGAAAAAGCCCTGGACTAGGACTTTGAGAACTGAGGTTCTAGTCCCAGCTTCACCATTAGTCTGCTCAGGGATCCTGGGCAAGTCACTGCTGCCCTCCTGGTTTCAGTTACTTCTGTAAAATGGGGATAATGATCCTGATCCCTTGGTAAAATGCTTTGATGTCTACTGATGAAAGATGTTTTATGAAAGCTACCTATTATGATGACAATAAAGGACAATACATACCCTGCGCTTATAAGATAACACCCAAAATTCTCAAGACTTGCTAATTGACGTTTCAGATGTGCTATTTACCAGCAGGCCCTGCTGATCTGTGTGCAGGTACTGGGCAGATTTTAGAAGTGAGGCACTTTATTTAGTTCATATATATACAAATAATTTACCTTGAAGTAAAAGGGCCATGGGCCTTTATATATGAAAAACAGCCTTTTGTGCAGGTCTCCTCAACCATGGAATTAGTTAAATTAACACAGGGTATTTTATTAGAGTAACACAGTATTTGGGGTTAATGTCAGTTTAGGTTTTCTTAAGTTGTTTTGTGTTAGTGTACTGTTCACCCTGGCAGATGGTGTGAATTTTTCACTTTTTTTTTCTCCCAGGTTAAATTGTACTTCACTGCAGAAGATTTTACCCTTCACTGTACAAAAGTTTATGTTTTAAAAGTATTTAAAATTTTAAAATACATAAGTTGAATAGAAATGACAGAGCTGTCACTAAATTGTTTTAGTCATGAGGGGCAACAACCTGCATTTCTGGATATACACATCTATGGATGAGGCCAAAGAGATGTTTCCGTTTGCAAAAAGGTTGGAGTTTTATTTGTGCTGCCTTACTGGGCCCACCATGAGGGTATCAAAAATGAAAAAGGCCCTTGGTATACTAACCAGCTATTGAGTTTGCACAGAATGGCTAGCATCTCTCTCTTACCTAAGTATTTAATTAAAAATGTGGATTAATGCTGCATTTGAGGGAAACAAGTCAGATGTGCAATGGAGAGGGGCAGTTTGGGTTCTTGAACTTTCATCCTGCAGCCTGGAACTGAGTTTAGAGTTGTTATACTGCTACTTCCTTTCAGCAGACTCCCTCCAGTGAAAAACTAGATTTTTGGAACTCAGCTGATACACACATCCTCCTGTTTAGCACACATATCAGCCCCAGAAAAGGAGGGTAGAAAGGTGCATATTGTCACAAGAAAGATACACTGCTTACACAAATTTCAACCACTGTGAATCCATCATTGTGGGTTTCTGTCAGTAGACAGTTACTTTGCACTGGTAAGTGACAAGGTGGTCATGTTAGGTTGCAGAATTCAGTGTGGAATGAACTATACACCATAATACCTAAGCTAGATAAATTAAATCCCAAAAGAGTTAAGAAATGCCAATGTAAACTTTGCCACTTATGGTATGCATTTTGACAAAGCTTCATATGATAAGATCACTTATACCTTTGTGCACTAGAAAAGGAAGGATTTCAGTTTTCACCAGTCAAGAGTTCACATTTTAAAAATATTTAAATTAATACATTCCCCCCCACACACACATGTAGAATAGGAATGACAGACCTGTTAATCATTTTAGACATGAGGGGCAATAATTTGCACTAAATCCTGCCTCATTTAGTGTTCAAAGATGAGGCTTAGTAAATCAGACAAATGACCAGGGTTTCTTTGCTTTTTCACATCCAATGCATCCCCCATGTCTTAATCACTGCATGCTGCCCAAACCTAAAACTAACAAAAAGTCATTAAGGTTCAGGGCAGAAATTACACATAAACTAGTTTAAGTGATCAGAAACTGGTTTAAACCTGCAACAGAACATAAGCTCAGTGTACATAAACCAGTTTCAAAATGGCTGAAACTAGTTTAACATAAGCCTGGTTGAATGTAGTATCAGACTTAACTGATTTGGGTCAAACCAGTTTATGTAACTTCTGTCCCAGATCCCTTCCTAGTTCAAGTTAAATCACTGTCCCCCAGCATGGTTTCCAGCCTTGGTCTGGGCTGTTCTGTCTGCTTCAGAGAGCAGGGCTGGCCCACACCTCTGCTCCCTAGCTAGAGCAGTAAGGGCTGGCTAACAAGGGAGTGGAGGGTAGGGGAGGCAAGCCTGGCTGGGGATGCAGCACCAGTCTACAGAGGGGGGCTGCCCGCGCCCTGCAGGCAAACCCCAGCTAGAGTCTGGGGCCAGGGAGGGACATTAAACACCCCTTCCCCCACTCAAACTTGCTGCTGGCTGCAGCTGTGGACTACAAATCCCAAAGGCACCTGGAAGCAAGAAGTGGAAGTGATGAGTAACCCTGCATAGTCCTGCTGCTGCAATTCTGGACTGCAAATCACAGAGACCTCAGGGGCAGCAGGAAGAAGAAGTGAACACACAGCCAGAGAGCCATGCTCTAGTATTCCTCAGCCACTGCAGGTATGTGGCTGCATTTCCTGAATCAAAGGTAAATGTCTATTCACTTCTGTTTCAATTTCATCTGTGCAGTTTAGACTAACCTGCAAAGACTGAATTGATTCAGCCTTGGGGTTTTTGACTCTCTGTACCAAGCCAAAAGTAGTCAAGAATGCTTTTACAGTGAACAGTAAACACATGTCTCAGAAACATTACAGCTTTGAGCCTCACAACATGCTTTCAGGGCAGGAAGTACTATTACCCCATGCAATGTTCAGGAAGATTAAATGTTTTGTTCAAGGTCTCATAGGAAGTCTGTGGTAGCGGCAGGAAATGACCTAAATCTCCTGGATCCTAGTTCAATTAATTCTTTCCCTTTCAAGGAAACCCTGCCTCACATGCAACACGATGTAGCTTTTCTCTGTTCTCAGGCTGCAGCTCAAATCTTTGCTCAGCTCTACTTCTTCCTCAGTCCAATGCATGAAAAAGTAAGGCAGATATCCTGTGTCAAAAGTTATATACAGTTATGTATTAAAAACTGTATCATAATGCATGCTCACAAGAGGACAGACTTAAGATTGAGTGAGTGGCCTTTACTTTGTAACTTTTTTCCTGGGCAAATGCTTAACAACCTAGTTATTTTTTTAAAGAAGTGTCATGTTTGCATGCATTCCCTAATGTTAAGGAGACTTAGAAAAGAAAATCCTCTGTGTAGTTATTTTTCTAGACACCCAAAGCATTCTCTATTGTACAATTTGAGACAGAAGTTAGGCAGGAACTCTGATGCTAGTTCGTGCATGCTTTTCTCCTAAGAAAGGAAACAGCCATTGTCCCATGTACCTTCAATCACAGGAGAAGGCATAGCACAGCCAACAAAATGTCTGAAGCTAGGTATAAGCAGAACTGATTCTGTAAACATGTCAAGTATGTTTTGAAATTCCTAATGCTTTTTACACATCACAGCTAGTTTCTATTACAATAATATGCACATCCCGGAAACCAATCCCAGGCCAACTTTCAAGCTTAGAACTAGTCCAAAAATTAGAATTTTGGGTTTTTTGGTAAGGGGAGAGATGTTTTTTGGTTCTGGAAAATAGTAGAACTTTTTTTTTCTCAAACTCACATACAAATAACTTGCCAGATCAAATAAACTTGTGATATCTCAGTCAGATAGTCAAAGACTGGAAAAGTAATCATGACTAGTTAGAAACCCAGGGCCTGATTCTTTGCTGCATCCAGCAGCGTTTATAGGACTAAACTGAGTGTACTGTTTACGTCCTTTTGCTATGGTGTAGAAAGGAAAAGGCCTCAATTTCCTTACTAGGTTTTGGACAGTTGACCTGGGCAGGAATTGGTGATCTGTCCTACTGGCCTGCTTTTGTGCTCAGAGCTTGTTGGGCCTTCCAAAGTATGTGTGTTGTAGGTTGGTGTGTAACCCAATCACACAAGGGCTGATCACATCTGTTCTTAGATAGCACAGCCTTTGAATTTGCTCTGCTTTGGATGGAAATTATTTCATCAGGATATGCTAGTTCAGCTGATGTGGAAACCATGCCAAGTATTATAGCTCAATTATTCAAATAATGTATAAAGATTCATGTGACACTGTGTCAGCAAAAGGCATTTCAACAAAGTTGGTCATTGTCCCAAAGGATGTTAATATTACAAATTGTGTGAGCAGGGCCAGGAGAAATGAAGGAAAACAGCTTTTCTTTCAAGAAAAAAAACAGAAGTTGACTATTAGCATGAGCTGCTTTTTTACTGAAGTATTTCAGACAACCATGACTAACTTCTGCCTTGATTCCCTCAGTGAATGCAAATTCAGAGTATGAAGAGCAAAGCAGCCAAAAGCCTCCCTATATTCATCTAAAGACTTGTTCAGATTAACATGCATGTATTAAAATTGTGTTCCATTGTGAAAATACTGAATTTTGAAGAAATTTTAAATATCAACCTTAAACACTGGAGTATGCACAAGTAACATTTCTTTGGCCTACTTGAATTCTGATTAATTACCCTGACATTCAAATCCTGGAGCCGGAAAACCAACTTTTCATCCTGGCCTTTATGACCTGGAAAGAACCATGCAAAGACCACTCAGCAACAGAGATAAAAATCTAGTTTATTTCTCTTCATTAGAAGTCTTCTACAGCTAGCTTTTTCCCATGGACTCACACTAGGATTTCAGGTGTTAAAATTGGTTAATCTAGCTTCTTAAGGAGTTTAAAAAAATCTTAGAAGTTCTTGAATGGCTTCACATACTTACTTGTTATCTGAACTGAATTTCCTATAGAGACAATAACTCTTTGGGTTTCTTTAGTACAATTACTTTAGATAAATAAGTGCCCAGAGCCTCAGTGTAATAGTTTTCTGTTTCCTTTGTACCAGTAAGAAATATGATGGATGGAGGTGATGGGAATAAGTTAGAGAGAAATTTTCACAGCAATTTCAGTATAAACTATTTTATTCCACTGCCCTGCTCTTGCAACAAATATCTCAGAATAATCTATATGCTCTCCATAACACTTGAATACTTGATCTTTGTTGAAGGGATTGTACTGTAAGATTTATAATAAAGCAATATTGATAAGAAGCCTGAATTTGAATTTTTTTCTTCAGGTAAGATTAAAGAATTCAAGTCAATAATTTTGTTGTGACTTTGGATTTCTATTATTCAAACAATTCAGCAAACCACCCTTATCATTAAATCTATTTTTAGAAGTGATGGAGGGGGTGGATAGGAGGAATTCCAGCTGAAAATATAAGAAAATTTGTCATTGGATGCAATGTCTTTGTTTTAGCACCAGGAATTATCTTTACTTTGGTATCACTGGCTGCTTGTACATGCCATGGGATTTTAATTTGGTTTAGTTCTCCCTAAATTGAAACAATGGGTTTTTAAAAACACTGCTTAAGTTTAGGGAGAATTAAACTAAACTAAACCCCGTGGCATGTACACAAGGGTGGGGGCCTGATCGTTACCTGCCTCTTCGGCGGAAGCAGGGGAGCTGCCCGTGGTCCGAGCGGCCCCTGAGCTGCGTGGAGGGCCCCCAGGCAGCACCCAGCCAGGTGGTCCTGGGGGGCTGCTGCAGCTGTGGAGGGAAACACTGGGCCCCCACACAGCGCAGGCAGGCAGGCTCCAGGGAGAAAAAAAGAATAGATCAAGCTCACTGATTTTTTTTTTTTTAATTGATTTTTTTTTCCTTCTTCAGTGGAGCCTGCCTGCATGGGCTCCCACCAAGTCCCACAGCCAGGTCCCACAGCTGTGTGGGGGCCTGCCAAGCCCCAAGCATGACAGCTTCCAGAGCCCTGTGCACCATTGCATTTTGTTAGGTAGCAAACTAAAACACCTCAGAGGTGTTTTATCTTGCTACATACCAAAGTCATTTGAAGCAGAATACGTTGCTGAGTGTGCAAACAGCAATGCCATTAAAGTGGTGCAAAAGGGCATTTAAGCTGCTTTATAGGCCAATTTTGTGGCATGGACAAAGGCCCACTGTCTTTGGAAGCATTCTATATGATAAAGTATCATGCACAGAGGAAAAATACTAGGACATCATGGGATGATGATATATTTACCTAGAACAATGGACTGAAATTAAGAGAATCATAAAAATTAGGCTACTTGATGTTTGACTATAATCCACCTCTAAATATTTAAGATTTTTTTCTTATAGTATCTTAACTATTAAAGCTGCATTAAAATGACAAAGAAGCTTCTTAGAATATCTAGTCAGTCTCCTTAAAATATATTTTCAAGTGTTTGATCACTTATTCCAAATATCACAAGCAGTCAGACTTTATCATCTAGGGACACCACTCCACAGATTTAGCTATTGCATTGTCAAGATGTTCCTGATATTTAACTAAAAATGCTCTTTTCTTTAAGTTATCTTAGGTATACCTCCATATATCATCTATCTTTTGTATTAACCCTTTAAAATATGTATACACTTTATTAGATCAATTCTAATGTTCATGCTGTTGTTTCTATGTTCATTTTTATGTTCTTTCATTCTTTCTTCCTAGTGAATTTTTCCACCCATGTCTCATTTTTATTATTTTGTGAACAATTTGTGTACAACTTTCTAGCAATGTGGTACACAAGAAATGAAAGCTGAATTCCAGATATCACCATACCAAAATCACACGGATGAAGATAGTCTCCTCTTTGCTGTGTGACATTTATATATAGCCTACAATAACACTTTTCTTTTTGCAGCGTAATAAAAGTGCAAGGTAGCAAATAACAAAAAAACCCCCACAATTTCAATGAGATGCAATAATTTCTAGCATTTCTGTCATGTGAAAGTGAACAAAATATTAATTTTGAGTTTGTAATAAAGAATTCTGTCCAGGGTTTTATTTATTTTAAGTACTTTTGTACTTTTCTTTGTCCTAATAATCTAAATAACCTTATTATCACCAATTTACAGAGAGGAAAGAGAGCCCCTAACAGAAGTTAAAACAATGGCACCGCTGGAATTGGAGGAATTTTATGTCCCATCCTAAACATCATGCCACCTGCTGTGCCAGAAGTGAACAGCAGGAGGCACAATGTTTGGGATATGGCATAAAATTCTTCTGATCCCACTGTGCAACTGTGGAGCTGCTGCCAGTCTGATGCACAAACTGGGCAGGTAGCTCTGCCCCAAACCCAGGGTTTCCCTCAGTCCTGAACCAGTTCCAGACCTGGGATTATGCAAGGCCAGGAAGACAACCAGCTGATTCTTAGCCCCAGCCTTGGTCTGGTTTCAAAACCAAGGCTGCCTGGGGCAGGCTGACAATCAGCTGATTGTTGGCTTAGCTCTGGTTCCAGAAGTGCTGTATATTTAATTTATGGTGCCATACAAAAGATGTTCTGTGTATTTTATGGAATATCTTTGTGACTGGTTTGCCACTTTATGGTATCACAAATCAGATAAATGGGTAGCACCATTATTATTTATGGCATAATTAACAAATTTTTTGCACCATAATTGTAACATATGCCAGGGGCCTGAGACACAGAGATTGATTTTGCGAAGGTTCAAAGTGAAAATCTGTAGGAAGGACAGGACTGACTTTGTGAAAGGCATCTTCGTTATTTACACCCTGATGCTTTTTATAACGGTTGTACATAATAAATGTCCTTCCAATATTTGTCGCACATTATTTCATGTAATCTCTGCATGAATCACATTTTGAGAATGACTTTTTGCAGATCTAGCTATTGAAGAATAATCGTTCCTTCTTTCTCACAACATTACAGTGTACTGGTTACTCTATAGGGCCAGGAGGGAATATTTTACCCTCCTTCCCTGTGTATTTTAACGTCTGCAGCCACAGTATTCATCTAAAGATTTGGCTACCATAGTCCCCTTGCTTTGCCCGTGGCAGATTAGAACTTTGTCTTGTGTTGTGTTAACTGTATAGTTTTGCTAGGAGGTGAGACAATGGATTTGTATAAGATGGTTTGGATAGGGATGATTCTATCTCAGGAAGAGAGTTGGACTAGATGATCTCTAAAGGACACTTCCAATAGAGGTGCACTGATATATCGGTCTATATCAGATCAGCACCAATAAAAAGAAAATTTACATTATTGGCAATTGGCTTTTTTTGTCCAGTGATAATGTCACTAATAAATGCTGTGTGCATGTGTACAGCTGCAGCATGAACATGGTCAGGACTGCAGCCTGGCAGATTAGAGAGCAGCATCTGGCCAGTAGTTGGGGGGGGGGGATGTGCAGATGTGCAAGGGGCAGATCAATGTCCCCACAGCGAGGAAAGGGCTGGGGCTGGGACAGGGGTAGATGCTGCCCAGCTGAGGCAGGGTGAGGTGTGGGATGGAACCATGGAAGGCTCATCCAGGGGGTGTGGGTTGGAGAGGGAAGGCAATTCCCCACTGTGTGTGCACCCCGGGGGACACATGGGGGGCATGCGCCCCCCTGGATTTGTGCATGAGATGAAGGTAGCTGACCACTGCAGGCTTGGGGCCAGGGGCTGTGCCAGCCTCTTCCCAGCTGCGGGGCTGGGCTGCGGCTGCACTCAGGGTAAGAGGGGTGGGGCAGGGCAGGTGGTGGTGGCAATGGGAGGTGGGGCTACGGCAAATTTTGGGGTGGCTGTATCCAACCCCACAGTCACTCCTCCCAGTGCTGATGCCACCCACCCCACTCCTGCCTGCCCCAAGCATAGCCCTGGTCCAGCCCCTCCACTGGGAAGAGGCTGGTGGAGCCCCTGGCCCTGAGCCTGCAGTGAGCAGCCTGCCTTCACCCTTCACACAAATCTGGGTGGGGGCACATGCCCCTGTGCTTTCCCTGGGGGTTTGTTCATTGCAAGAAGCCACCCCTCTTCCTCCCCCTCTACACCCCCTGGACAAGCCACCTGTCCCATGCCCTGCTCCACTCCGGCTGGGCAGTGTCTGCCCCCACCCTGTCCCGTTCCCTCCCTTATTGTGGGCATCTCGATCTGCACCCCCACACCCCTCCCCACCACAGACTTATATGCCAGACGCTTCTCTCCAAACCGCCAGGATGCATATCTGGTATTGAATCGGTATCAGCCAATATGGCTAGTTAATAATCGGCCATCAGTATTGGCCAAAAGTTTATTGGTGCACCCCGACCTTCCAGCCCTACTTCTCTATGATTGTAGGATTGCCTAATTTGATATTCATTACCACTGTTAGTTTAAATTATTACTTTAAGTAGTCTGGAAACTGAAGTGGTAAAGAAACATGCATTAAAAAATGGCTGTGTGTGTAATAAAATTATTTGTAGTATTTTGTAGTTCTAAGTGGTGTTATTTCCCTCTTCTTTTGCATTTATTTCTAATAGATGTAAGAGAAAAGCTTTTGGGGAATGTTTGTATTTATTTTACAATGACTATAAATGCGTAACAACATAGCAAACCTATTGGCCAACACCAACAGAAGTGTCTGCAAATACCACCTCAATACATTCCACAGCCACCCCTTTTATGCCAAACCTCAAATGTAAATGTGAACCTAATATATCTGTAGATTATTAGAAGTAAGTTTTGTGGAAGCAGACTAGAGAAATAAAATCCAAATTCCAGGAAACTGCACTGACAACAGCCAGCTTCCTGTTCATGAATTCATTGAATTCTGGAAGTTATTATCAGAAGTTACTGAGCTGCTTTTAAATGATTTCAGAGTCAACCATGAGATGAGATGGGTATGTAGGGGAAGAGGCAGACTCTCTGATGTACAAGACCATCTGATGAAATGAACTCAAGTTCACAAAAGATTGTGGTCTATATATATCTTATTTAGTTAGTCTGTAAGGTGTACCTCCAACCTGCCTTCTTCCTGACTTGAAAACTGACTATCTCTCTCTATACAAGACCTAAACCAACACCTTCAACTGCACCTGAAAACAAACAAAACCTAATGAAAACTTCAGAGGATTCCCCAGGGCTATGCTGGGCACTTATTTTCTAGGCACTCACTCAGTAACAGAACCTGTGCAGACCACTACGTACTCCCATTAGATACCTCCTCCCAATGAATTATGCACCTACCTTTTAATAGCTTTACTTATACCATTTTACTTAAGAGAATCTGATGGGAGATAGTGATAAGAGCCTTAATACAGTCAGTGTACATCCCATTTGTTACACTCCCTAATTTCCAAGGGCCATCAATCTGTCACAGAAGAGAATTAAGTCATAGGTATAAGTTGTTCTTAAATCCAAATTAGTTTTTGTTTATCATCTTGTTAGCCTCTAGGACAGGTACTTATAAACCGTTTTGATGATATGCTTCAGTATCAATGTTTGACTGGACTTCCTGTAAGTCCCTGGGTTCTTTTCCCCTTTCTTAACAATGGCATTATTTCTACCCTTTTAAGCTAGGGGCAGACATAACACATAAACCAGTATAAGTGATCAGAAACTGGTTCAAGTCTAACACAACAGAAGTTCAGTGCACACAACCACTTTGAAAATGGCCAAAACCAGTTTAAGAAATACCTGGATGGATGGACTTAACAGACTTAGGTTAAATTGGTTTATTGAACTTCTGTCAAGAGCTGACCCTAGGGGTGTGCAGGGCCTGGGGCATATCAGCCTGTACGGGGGATGGCAAGCAACTGGAGAGTGGAGCAGGAGGGGAGAAGGGTGATGCGTAACTGGAGCGGGGAGCAGGGGGAGGGAGCAAACAGCTGGAGAGCAAAGCTGGGGGCATGTGACAGCCGCACGGAGTGGTGGCGCCCTCTGCATGTGCAGTGGTGCTGTCCACGGGACCGCCCAAAGCTTGGTTGCCCCAATTCACCCCCACAAGGGATGGCTCTGACTTCTGTCCCAGATCCCCTCCAGATTTAAGTTAACTCAGTCTCTCAGCACCCCAGGATGCTTTGCACCTCCCCTGCAAACCCCTCCCCCTGGCAGGATTGGCAGGCTAATCTTGGCCCAAGCTATCTGCTCCAGCCGAGTAGGGAGGTATGCTCTAGTGTGTCCTGGCTCCTGGCCTGAGCCACTTCAGGCATGTGACTGCATTTCCAGAATCAAAATTGAGAGCCTGAACTTGCATATCAGTTCATTCTGTGCATCTTAGATTAACCTGTGAATATAGAATTGATTTAGCCTTGGGCTTTTTGACTGTCTGTACTTAGCCCTACAGTAACCTGGAACTTCACCTGAACTCTACAGATGATTAAAGTTGTACAGCCAATGGCTCTATAAGCACTTCAGCCAATTCCTTGAGTATTGTGGCTGCCTACAACCTTATCAGGGGCCAACAGCAGGGACTTGGGGAAAGTCTGTTCACTAGGGCCCCCCTTGGGGTCACCAGGAACAATAGCCACAAGCTGAGGGAGGATCAGTTTAGGTTAGATATTAGGAAGAACTACTTCACTGTAAGGGTGGCCGGAGCCTGGAATAGGCTTCCCAGAGAGGTGGTGCTCTCACCTTCCCTGGAGATCTTCAAGAGGAGACTGGATA
>NW_017728909.1:38564387-38584222 GCF_001723895.1 Crocodylus porosus
ATCTTCAAGAGGAGACTGGATAGGCACCTGGCTGGGGTCTTATGACCCCTGCCACCCCCAGTGCTCATTCCTGCTCTTGCCAGGGGGTTGGACTCGATGATCTGTCTACGTCCCTTCTGAATCATTGATTCTATGATTTCATCAAAGCCAGTTGATTTGAAAACACCTAGTTTATCTAAGTAATCTCTAACTTGTTTCCCTTTTCTAGGTGGAGTACCTGTCTCCTGTCCTTGATGCTAACTGTGCTCATCATCTAACTATTGCCTTTTTAAGATGGCTGAGGTAAACCTAGAATTGAACACTTTAGCCTTCTCTGCATTGAACATTATTATTTTCCATTCCCTATTCAGTAAGGGAATTAGGCTTTCCATCCCCCTACAGTTATAAAGAATTTATTTTTTTTATTGCTTTAGTGTTATTTATCAGTTAAATTAGAGCATATTTGTTTTACTGTTTAAAAGTATAAACCCTTAGCATTTCTGTGTTTTTTTTCAGCATCATATGATTAACTCTTTTGATTGAGGAACCATCAAATTTTATTACCATTATAATTTTTAATACAATGTTAAGAATCATCCCCTCCCAACGCTCCTCCCTCAGTGCTTGTTATCAACCTCTATCACCTTTCTAGGCTGTTATTAAATCTATTCAGGCCCATGTCTGCATCTTATCCTGAATTCTAGAAATCCTGGCTGCAGTCCTGCAATATGCAAAAAGCAGCCTTAAAAGGAAAATAAAAAGGTCAGGAGCCTTTGTTTTGGAAGGATGCCGAAGCTGGAGTATCTCAAGTGCAGGTGCTCATGCTGTATTTTATGTATGGCTTTAAATACTAACAGAGAGACCTTGAAGCACACTCATTGACTAATAAGTGGCCTGTACAAATGACGGTTCTAGCAACTAGTGCAATACAAATTACAAGTTATAATTCTGGTCCTGGGGCTGTTTTCTCCCCTTATTCTTATAGTTAGTGGAATGGTAGTACTGCCTATTAAGATTGCCTAACATATCCATTGCAAGACTGTTTTCAGATGTCTATAACTTTGCCAAATTCTGACCAATTAGACTTATTTTTCTTTGCAGATATCTGCCTTGGAGTACCTCCATGTTGCTGCGCGAGTCCATTTTTCACAACCAGACTTTGCATAGGTGGTATTTTACCGGCTGCCCAGTATGAAATACTTAGTTTAGATTTTCAAGTGCTGGGTATTCAGAAATGTAGCTGCAGTTGATGAGATGCACACATAAAGCAGTCTATAAAGCTAAGACGTCTGAAAAGTCAGGTGCCAGGCATCTCAAATTAAAAGCCTAATATTAATGGATATTTTGCCAATATTAATGGATACTTAATTTCTCTGTCCCTGCTCCCCATCTGTAATTATAAGAGATGATACTATCTCCTGATTTCATCTGGGTTTGATGAAAACAAATGTATTAATGTTTGTGAAGTACTCCAATATGATCACAAAAATCACCATAGAAAAGTCTATGAGAAAATTAAATTCTGTTACCAGCACAAGGGGTGGAGAGTATGCAAGTAGTATGGGGCTATACTACCAAACAGTGAGGAGAAAATAAAATATTCAATATCTATTCATCAATTGAGTTCCATTTATTTCAGACTCTGAATGAGACATGGCTCTGATGTTAAAAAATAGTAGGTAATCACAGAACAAGAGACTGTAATACAATGTATATGCATGATAAAGCAAAAATAATGTTACGTAGGCAACCACATTTCTGGCATTTTCCTGGTTTTGATTATTTAATGAGTCATTTTGATATAATTCTTTGTATACAATTGTGTACATGTTCAAGATGCTTTGCCATTAACCATTACAATAATGAATTCAATCAATAAATATCAAATAAGGTTATTCTGTAAACTTATGTTTTAAATTTTCTCTGGTCTTTATAAGAATATGGTAACTATTCACCAGAGTTACTCATAGACTCCACAGGGTTCAACCTGCAATTGCAATGTTGGAAACGTGCTTTTTAGTGGTTAGGATATATACTTCATGACTGCATTTCACTCTGTTTATAATATAAATTCAACTGACTGTGGATTTAATAAGCTTCAAGAATAATTAACACCTTTTTCTTTTCTGAAATCTTAACTTCAAGCACAATTTAAACAAATTTTAATTTAAATCCCCTGCATTTCTAAATAGATTACACGAATTCTTTTAACTATTAAAAGAACCACATCTTTCAGATGCGGTTGACAAAGAGCTGGCCAAGCTGACAGAGAGAGCCACAAATGTAGTATGTCAATTATTAACAAAAGGAGAAATGTATCATCAGTGCAAAATTACCACAGGCCTTCAGCAACCCTAAATTACTGAACAGTATACAACAGCCTAAGTCTGTAAATTTTCAAGAGCCAATCCCAGATGAAATCAAGATGAAATAAAACAGAGTACTAGGTGCTGCTGTCTTTTCATGGTAACTGCAGCACACTTCTTTTCCCCATTGCAAAATGCAAGCACAGAGTTACCATTTTACACTTTCTTTGGAATGGCACCTGAGAGAGTGCTAACATTTCCCCTAACTTCTCACATTATTCAGTTAATTATACCAACTGAATTACACATTTACTTATTAGGAAAACTGGAGTCTGAGAATGACAAGGATTTGTTAAAAATAGATTTTTTTTTAGCAGAAATAGACTTAAAGCTTTGCACTGAAATAGGAGCAAAACATCCAATATTTTGTAAGGCTAGGGGCAGAAATTATACACAAGCCAAATGATTGGAAACCAGTTCAAATCTATAACACAACAGAAGTTCAGTGCACATAAATCACTTTCAAAATGGCCCAAACCAGTTTAAGATACACCTGGATGGATATAGTATCAGTCTTACAGTTTATTGAACTTCTATCCCAGATCCCCTCCAGATTCAAGTTAACTCACAGTCCCCCAGCATCCCAGGATGCTTTGCACCTTCCCTGCAAACCTCCCCTCACAGAGTGGGCAAGTTTGCCATGGCTCAAGCTGTCTGCTCCAGCTGAGCAGGGAGGCATGCTCTAGTAACCCCCAGCTTCTGGCCTGGGCCACTGCAGGCATGTGCCTGCATTTCCACAATCAAAACTGAATGTCTGTTCATTTGCTTATTGGTTCAATCTACACAGCTTAGACTAACCTGTGAAGACTGAATCAATTCAACCATGGGCTTTTTGACTGTCTGTACCTAGCCAAAATGACAATATTCTGGGAAATAAAAAGCAATGAAGAATGAGCACAGATAGTAGAAAATAATCCCCTTGCCCCCCAACAATGAATAGCACCGACCTCTTGCCCTTTCTGCCAAGCTGGTACCAGACTGCTTTACTCAATTCAAATTATTTTGTCACTTTATAGAAATGCTTACAGTAGTGTTAGAGTGATGTAGCCACGATGTTCCAGAATTTATGATAGGCAAGGATTTCTTAGGGTGATATCTTTTATTGGACCAACTGCATAATTGGGATAGAGTTAAACAAGCTTTCAACTGCAAGACATTCATCTTCAGATCTGAAATGCACATATGTACACAAAACAATCAGGGGGTGTAGGTTGTAGCTGTGTTTGTCTAAGGACACAGGCAGACAAGGTCCTTTGGGTGAATCTGTTTTCTTTTATTAGACCAACTTAAATAGTTGGAAAAAAATTTCTTAGCAAGCTTTCAGGTTTAAAAACCTTTAGTCAGGCTGAGGAAGGATCTGTGGTTGGTATCTGTGGTGCGCTCTTCCTGGGTGGAAAGAATAGTAAAGAGGCCAGAGGCTAGTATGCATGCAAGACAGGCAGTCAGTGAAGATGTAAATTGTGGAGTCAGTGGGTAAGAGATGGTTGTGGGGGAGGGAAGGGAGATGAATGTAGTAGATAAACAGTGGAGAGGTACCTAGGGAGTCAGATGTCAGGCAGGTTATAATGTTTCATAAATCCAATGTCTATATTTAGTCCATGATTTTTTGTATTGAGGAGGTTGATGAAGTAAAGTTCATAGGCTCATTTCTGAAAAGTGTTCTGAAGTTCCCTTTGAGGATTAGAACTGAAAGTCTGAAGACAGTGTGGTTTTCTTGTGCAAAATGTGCCCCCACAAGTAATTGGTTATTCTCATCTTTAAGAAATTTCTGGTGTATGTTCATTCTGGTGTGCAGTTCTTGTTTGGTTTCTCCTATGTGTTTTCCATCAGGGCATTCGGTGCACTGGATAAGATATATTACATTTCTGGAGGTGCAGCTGTAAGATCCAGGAATGCTGATGGCTCTGTTGCGGGGTGTAGTAATTGTGGGGGTGGTAGAGACGTGTTGGCAGGTTTTGCATTTCTTGTCATGGGATGGTGTGGATCCATTTGGTATGTTCTGGGCCATAGGAAGTTTGCTTCTGGTGATGAGGTTAGCGAGGTTTGGGGCTTATCTGAAGGTTAGGATGGGTGGTTCAGGGAAGATCTCTTTGAGAATTGGGTCTCCATCTAGTAGGGGTTGCAATTGTTTGAGGATTTTCCGTATGGGTTTGAGGGAGGGGTGATAACCAGTGGTGTGTTTTTCGTGGGGGGTTTTCTCCTGTACTGCAGCAATTCTTCATGGGGTATCCAGGTGGCTCTTTCAAACATGAGATTTATCTCTCTGGAGAAGCGTCCTTGTTGAGTGAAAGCCTTTTTAAGATTAGTGAGGTGGCAATCCTGTGTGTTCTCCTCAGTGCAAATTTGGTGGTATCTGAGGGCTTGCCTTTATAATTTCTTGGTGTCTTCAGGGTGATTGCTGGTTCTGTGCAGATATGTATGTTGGTCTGTGGGTTTCTTGACTGTACATGTACTGGTCTGTATTTTACCATTCTGGATACTGATCATCGTGTCTAAAAAGGAGATGTTGGTGCTGGGGTATTCAAAAGATAGTTGAATGGAGGCATGATGATTACTGATTTTCTCATGGAACTCAATCAGAAATGAAAATCATAAGTTCTAATGTACAGCAAAGATTTAGGAGCAGGGCAGAGGCTGCAAACCCAGCAGAATTGTACAGAGGCTCTGCTGCCACTCTGTAGCTGGCCCGGAAACCCAGAACTGATTCAGCAGCACACAGATGGGATTGTTGAGTTTTAATTTGTTCTGCTAAGGTAAGTGAGTTGTACCTTGCTCTGCAAGTCATCTACCAAAACCAAAAGGGACGATGATATTGCTGGGGTAACCATATTTTCCTAGTTTGAAAACAGGACACTTGCTCTCTGGCACTCAGAGAGGAGAGTGGGAGTAGAGCAAAACATGTCTATTTTCACTGGGACAATCCTTTTTTAAACAGTAATCGCAGGTATGCTACTGAAGATGAGACAAAAATAGTCATTTGACCGAACCAACAGGAGTTTAAAATAGGACAGTCCCAGTGAAAATCTGAAATCCAGGCACCATAGATACAGCTAAATATGAGGAAGAGAAGCAGAATCAGAACCTTTCATTGGTGTGGTATCTTTTAAATAAAAATAGATTCAAATGCAGTTTATTAAAATACAAATGCATATACAAAGATTGAAACCTAACTCAGACCAGAAGGCATCCATCCCTTCAATTAAACAAGCCACTTCAACTTTTCAAAATAATTGCGCCTAGGTTGTATTTCTTTAAGAAAGTTGATTAGCAACTTGATACCCGCAGTCTTATTCTTCATACAGATGCCATTACTAAAATTGGGAAAGGACATGCCACAATTGCTGGCACCAAGGAGGTGATTCTATTACTCTAGAAAACTTACAAAACACACAATCCAAGAGAAGCAGATGGAGAAATGCCAGCTTCCAGAACTACTGGGCAAAGTGGAACAATGACAATACAGTCCTGCTACTTGCTTTGTTTAGACCTCACTTCCACTGTGATCCAGTTATTTTGTCCCCGTGAAGGATTCCCAGTAGAATGTGCACTTTTACAAACTGTAAAAATGCTATTCTGATAATCTTTTCTTGAACCAAATCTCTAAAGCTCTTGTAAGTCTATTCCTTGCAGACACACATGTGCAGGCACCACAGTCATCCTTAACCACACGCACAACCCAGTTCTATGTATATACAATCAGAAGCCAGTCCTAGCACATGACAGTGAAAAAATAATTCACGAACAGTCTCTGCCTGGTGAAATAAAAGAGCTCAAACTCTGTGTAGTTGGGTAAGGGAAGTTAGTACATTCATATCTAAACTAGTAAAGGTGGTGGTCACGTTTTTTTTTCTTTTTGGCAAGAAATGATCAGATGGACATAGCCTTGGACTGGGAATCTAAGGTCCTGGGTTCTATACCTAGCTCTGTCATTGGCCTGCTGAGTAAGTTGCACAAGTTGCTTCACATTTCTGTGCCTCAGTTTCTGTAAAATTGAAGTAATGAGACTCATTTCTCTCAGACCTATCAATTGAAAGCACCATGGCCAAGAGACTTTAACATTTCCATTAGCTTTGTTATCAATAAAATTAGAAGCTGTGGTAAAAAGCTTCTAGTTTGTCACTGAAATTTCACATTTTGATTTAGGATTGTGCTTTACTTCTTTTAAAACGTGTTTCTTCATTTTTTATTATAGAAGGAATGAGGTATATGTTGGCTTTTACATTTTCACTAAACAAACTTTCTAAAACTTCTCCAACTTTGGAAAGTTTTGCTTAGACAAAGGAAATAAAAAAGGGGAGGGGAGAAAAGAATGGGGGGAAATAAACACCCTCACATTCTATAATATTCAATGGCCCAAAAGACAAGGGGAAATCAAATAGACAAGATTTTACACAATTTCCTTTAATGTTCCTCAAGCAAGTTTCATGAAAAACTTTAGGAAAAAACAGAAAACTCAGATCAAAATTGATGTTCATTTTCCATAATTTTTTTTCCTTTTTCACCCAGAGCTATAAACTAATAAAGCATTTTCTCCCATCAACTGTGGAAGGTCAATATAAAAGAGAACATATAGGTAGAATTGATTTCAGAGCAATCAAAAAGCATTATAGAAGTAAAGTAAAAATAATTTAGTCTAGCAGTTATTTGTAGCACAGTAAATGGTGTCAGTAGTTAAAGGCTGCAAAACTGGTAAAAATTTCTAATAGGCACTTTTGAAATCTGTGACCATGTCTACACTTCAAAAAGTTTGCTGGTGTAGCTACACCAGTACTCTCTACTGGCAAAGCTCTCCTAGTTTGGACAGTGCTTGTAATGGTCCAGCAAGATTTGTTGGGATAGTTTTGCCACTACCCTTCTTCTTTCTCCAATCCCACTTCACCCCCAGAAACAGCTATACCAGCAAAAGTGAAGCTTTGTGAGTATAATTTCATTTATATTAGCACTAACACAGCTGTCTTGGTCAAAAACAATGTTTTAACACATCCCTGTTCAACACAGTACTTGGCGTCCATTTGCTCCACAGCTGCCCTCTCATCCCTCTGATCTACCCAAGGTACACAAATGGCATCTTTATAATATGGACTCATGGAAATAGGGTTACTATATTTACAATATCAAAAAAGAGGACACCTGTGAGGGGGAGGGAGAAGAGGGGGGCCGAGAAGGTGGGAAGGCATATGATTATGGGGTGGGCAGTCATATGCCAGTGCCCTGCCCCTGCCTCTCACTCCTAAGCCCCTACCCCACCGGCCCTGACAGCCCCTCCTCACTCCAGCCCTCAGACCCCTGTCCCCCTAGCCCTGCTGGTATCCCTCACTCCTGAACCACAGCACCCTGGCCCACCAGCCCTGCTGCCTAAGCAGCTCCCACACTGCATGTACACACACACACACACACACACACACACACACACACACACACACACACACACAGAGTGTCTCTTTACCTGGGAGTGGCTTGCTGGGGCCTGAGCAGAGAACACATGATCTCTAACAGCCAATCACCTGCTCCCAGCCCCCAGCAGTCAGCCTGGGAAAGCAAAGGAAAAGCAAAAAAACCTGGACATTTGCTCTCATTTTAAAAACCTGCCCAGACACAAGGACAAGGGGTCAAAAAAAGGATGTGTCTGGGAAAACCTGGACTTATGGTAACCGTACATGGGAAGGAACTTCTAGAGAAATTTCAACAAAACTTTAACAACTTCTACCCCTACCTCATACAAACTCTGGAATACTCCACCCAACAAATTTGCTTCCTAGAAACTATGGTGAAGGTTTGCATAGGCCATATTGGCACCACTTTGTATCAGAAACCAACTAACCACCACAACTACCTTCACACAACCAGCTTACAGCATAAGTACTAGATCCATTATCTATAGACAAGCTCTCTGTTGCAGCCATATCTGCTCTGAACCCACTGACTGGGATACATAACTTAAGGATCTGTAGCAGGAACTCCTCCATTTAAAATACAATCCCAAAAATTTAGCCACTCAAATCAATAAAGCCAGACTCAGACCTCACTTTGACATGCTACAATACCAACCCAAGGACAATGGAGTCTCTATGACTGACACCTATAGCTCCCAGTTTGAAAACCTTAAACATCCTTAATGACCTCCAACCCCACCTGGGAAAAGATGACCATCTCAAACTAGTTACTGTCCTGGCTTACGGGTAGCTGCCCCCAAACCCCTCAACAGTTGGATGCTTATCTTGCTGTGATCCTTTGACCCTGACTTCCTGCCCCTTGGGTAGGGGACTGGACCCAATGATCTTACAAGGTCCCTTCCGGCCCTAAAGTCTATGAAATTTATGAACCCCAAATGGTCTTTCTCAAGCAACAGGCTACGTAATTACAAGACTCATAGACACACCAAGCCTTGCAACAGAACCAGGTTTCTTCTGTTACCCAACATCAATAAAGGCCACATCATCACTGGACTGAATAATGCAAATTATAATATCCAAAGTTAACTCACCTGCAACTCTACCAATACCATATACATCACCACCCACTCACAGTTCCCCCTGCTGTCTACATTGGACGGACAGGGCAATCCTCGCATGAAAGAACGAATGAGCGCTGATCTGACATCACCTGCAGGAAGATATGCAGGCCTCTGGTAGAATACTAACCTCCCTGGACACTCCATCACTGACCTGCAGGTGACCATTCTTAGGCAGCAAACCTTTAAAAACAAATTTGAATGGGAAATCAAGGAAAACTCATCCACAGATTGGATGGTATGAAGTGTGGTTTAAATAGGGACTATGGATTTTTATCCCATGACCTGGATTCGCTTTTGTGACTCCTTTGTTTCTATGGGTTTAGTGTATGCTTGTTTATCTATTCCAGCATTGCCCTACTTGCCATTTCTCCTCTCTCTCTCCCCACCCCCACTCCCCACTTTCTGCCTGTTGTATTCACATTTCTCTTTGCTTCCTATGCACTCCTTTATGTACATCCTTTCATAGCATCTGATGAAGTGGTCTTAAATCTATGAAAGTTTGTGTTCTCTCTCTCTCTCTTCCCCCACTATAGAAAGGATGTGGACAAGTTGGAGAGAGTCCAACGGAGAGACAGAAAAATGGTTCGGGGACTCGGGCACATGACTTATGAGAAGAGGCTGCAGGAACTGGGTTTATTTAGTCAGCAGAAAAGAAGACTGAGGGGAGATTTAATAGCAGCCTTTAACTACCTGAATGGTTGTTCCAAAGAGGATGGAGCTGGACTGTTCTTAGTGGTGGCAGATGACAGAACAAGGAGCAATGGTCTCAAGTTGCAGCAAGGGAAGTTTAACTTGGATATTAGGAAAAACTCTCGCTAGGAGGGTGGTGAAGCACTGGAACAGGTTACCTAGAGAGATGGTGGAATCTTCTTCCTTGGAGGTTTTTAAGACCTGGATAAACAAAGCTTTGGTTGGGATGATCTAGTTTGGGATGGCTCTGCTTTGAGGAAGGGGTTGAACCAGATGACCTTCTGAGGTCCCTTCCAGCCCTAATTTTCTATGATTCTATGATTCTAAGACTGACAAAAGTATTTTTTCTTTAAACAGAGTCAAAACTCAAGGCAATCAGTACAACTACTCCTTTGTTTATATCTGTTATCTTTTTAACACTCAAATAAAAAGCAGCAATTGTGATATTTCAATATAATTTTCATAAACAGACTAAAATAGTAACACGTTTATGTGCTCAAAATGGAAAGTAACAACCGTAAGTTTATTTAGTCTTTGTAAAGTTGTACAATTTAAGGAACTGGTACAAGGATTCTTTGACACATGGAGGTTTTTGCAAGGAAACCTATTTGCAATTCCTCAAGTAGTATTTCAAGCGAAAAAAGAAACATCCACATGTTTATTTCTGCTTCAGCTATTAAAATATATACATTTTCTGTCATTTGAAAAATTGAACAAAATTCGTGAGAGTTTTTTAGTTTTAATCTTACAGAACCATTACATTCTAGTGTAAGGTTTGTAATTGTTTGGGCATTCAAATCAGCACTGAAAGTACTTTTGCTAGATTCAGTTTCATTTGTACAAATAGCAGTGAAGAACATTATGTTAAAAGTTCCAAGCTTTTGTGACTAAGAATTGCTCTTAGTGTTTTTAAAAATATTAAATGACATTTAAAGCCAAACTGAAAAAATTACCTATTTTTCTTCACAAAATGCTACTTTTTGAAGTTAGTCTTAAAAATAAATAACTGTTTAGCATTTGATAATACAACAAAATACAATTAAAAATAATACAAACTGTTTGAAACCAGGTTAGCAAATAATCATTGAAGTGTTTCTAGACTTCAGAAGGGCTAGAGATATGTCTAAACTGAGATCCTGAATCTGAACAATCTGGAGAAATAGGGGAGAGGAGAACAGGTGCAGAATCCTACCTCAGACAGCTATTTATCATTATTGTTATTTTGGTAGTATCTACAACACATCAGCAAATATCTGCATACTTAGGAAGTCACAGGTCATGCTTAATCAATTAAGAAGTCAAGCAACAAACTGAGGTGGAGGTAGAGGGTGAAAAGAGGTGTCATCAGCGATTCTAATCCTGAAAATTCATGCATGTATACATGAATAACTTGCTGCATAAGTAGTCCCATTAATCATCATAATACCCATTATAATTTTGTACTATTGAACCACAGGTGAAGAAGAGGGATTTGCTCAAGCAAAGCTTGAGATCCCTCTACTATATTCCATAAAGCATAAAACATGATACTCTTTACATTTGCTTCAGTGGTTAATAGAACTGCAACTGTTTAAATTTAAAAAAAGCCAAATTAAACCTTTTCAGCCACATGCCTTAATTATAACTCTTGCAAAGAGACTAAGCTGGGAAATGCTGTTTTTTCCTCATATTGAATTTCTAAATGCCGAGAAGTTTTGGAACTTGGAATCGAAATATTAAAATAAGAGCCTCAATACTACAGTGATTACTTTACCAGAAACTCATCTACACACTAGGCTAGACAGAGCACACAGCTAGAAAATTAGCTCCTTCCACTAACCTGGAGATCGTTGTAAAGATGTTCTTACTAGAGATAGCACAGCTATGGTTTGAGTTATTAGCTGAATATTCTACTGTAATAAAACATCAGATTGCACTTCTCTATTACTCTTGGCAAACTATATTTATTATTAAAAATTAGCAGACTTGGAGAAGTGCCTGCCTTACACTCATACACAAGTAGTACTGTTGATTCAAAATAAGATAAGTGTCATTCATTGCATGATAGCTATGTAACATTGGTGATATATTATTGCCAGATGAAAGTCATTTACAGATTTCATGGAAGAGTGCATTTCTTTTGGAAAGAGAAAAATGGCTTGCACTTTGATCAAAAGTGGTGTGGGTTTTACAATATGTCATTTTCTAGTTATTCGCATCCAACACTTTCCAAGAAGGATAAAGATTGCTGCACAGCTGTGAATTTCCTGCCTGCCAAAATAGTGATTGTAATCACTGTCCACAAAGCAAAGATGAATGACGATACTGCTAATAAAAATGAATAGTGACTTAATGGAAATATAGGCCTATAGAGCAGAATGTCAAGTTTTATTTGGAGGGGACATGGGTATGCTATTAACATGAAGAGCATGTGTTATAACAGTGGTCAAAGCCACAAGGAATGTATTCGTAAGAGATAAAGTTATTTTAGTAGGTGTCTGCAGTATTTGTGTTGGCACAAATGTTAAGATTTTATAAAGTTTTCTACCTCCATCACTACCAGGGGCCCAAATAGTTCTTCTTGACTTTTCCAATTCAAATCTCTGGCAGTGAAAGACTGGAAAACAAATGTAATAAAATAAGCCACTACTTCCTAGTTGACTAGACAGAAAACTAGTTTCTGCAGCAATACTAAGCCACTTCTTGACATGCTTTCCCAGATGGCCTGGACTGTGAATGCCACCTACCTCACTTGGGCCACTACTGTGTCCAACACTAAACTAGATGCATGTGTTTCTTAATTTAATGCTATGCAATTCAACATAGATGGTGCTGGGAATAGGATATACTATAGGATGAGAGGGACATTAAAGCAGAGGCCAAGACTCACAAAGATTTAGCCAGAATTTCCAAAAGGGTAATAAAGAAAATAAACTTCTGCAGACTGTGATGGAAATGTCACAAGAACCACATTTGAGCTAAACATCAGCAGCAAGCTTTGTCCGATAGATCATCCTGAGAGAAGGGGCTTGGCTAGTTTCCTTGAAAAATATGAACTGCCTAACTTATATAACAAAAAGATTAATCAAGATTGAATTTTCAAAAATATACAATTAAGAGTGCAGCTGTAATCATTCCTCACAGGGATCATCTGCAGAGTCTGAACGAAAACCCTAGCACAACAGCACCTTGCAGAGATACCTAATTAGTCATGGAATTTGAAGCAGTATAACCAGGCAGAGAGCAATGCTGTTCCCAGATGAATTACCTTTGCTGAGAAGCAAAGCTTCCTAGCTTGGAAGTGGTGCACTACAACAATTATTCTGCTTTCAGTTGTGGAACTAGCTCATACAAATCAAGTTTGGGTATTTCTGATTGACCCTGCCATATACCAAGTGGAATTTAGTACATGAACTAACACTTCCACAGCTATGTGATGTACAGATACATCCTGTGATATCAGCTCAGGCTTCCATTAGTTCAAGAGTTTTATTTTTTTTTTTTTGCCTGTTGACCTCTTTACCAGCAAAAAAAGTCTCATGCTCCCTACACTTTATGCATCTTTGCATGTTTATTTCTTACGAAGAACATGGACACAGATGTCAATATGCAGAAACATCATTGCTCTCTGCGTGTTGATCAATCAGAAGTTCCACCTCCATTACTGAAACTTAGGCATGTATCCTTGGCAAGTGCTGCATACCCTTGTGAGGGTATGCATATTGCAGCTTGAAAAACACTGCACTAGTTGAAGCTGAAGAAGCTATTACCTTAGCTGTTGGTGGCAGCAGAACAGGTAACACAGCTAGATAGTCCACTGGTTTATATTTGCAGAAGCCAACCCATTTTACAGACTTAGATACAGCAGGTCCTTTCAAAGCAACTATGGCTATTAGCTGGATCTACCACGTTAGGGACCCTAAAGTTAAATAATGAACTTACTGAAGTCAAGGCAAAGCTTTCATTCTAGGAGCCCAAGAATCAAAAGAGGAAAATGGGAAATTCAGCCTTAAGAATTACTGTGGTGTTTTCATAATTTGTAGCATGTAAAACCCAAAGGACATGTATCCAGATGTTTGAGTGTTTCGCTGCTGGAATTCTATCTTTGACTGCCTCTGTCCCCACACTGGGATAAATAAAGAAAGTTACAAAGACAAGTCTCAGGTTTTGTATTATTGATTCTCCTCTGCCAGGAAGCTGATCTGTAAGGCATCACAGTTCTGCTAATGCTCAGCACAAGAGCAAAACTGAGGTTAGAACAGGATGCTGGGCTTGAGGAAAGGGCAACAATATAATACACTTCTTAGTACATGCACTGTCCTGAGTGTTTTCTGCAGTATCTAGAAGATGGAGGCACTAATCCAGAGCCTCCTGGGCTCAAGTGATATGAATACTAGACAACAAAAACAAGACTAGAACTACAGTATTCACTTTTCTTTTCTCAATATCTTTTGTGCTGTTAAGGTCAGAAAAATAACAGAATTCAAGTTTCTTTTAAAAGTCAGTTTGCCAGTCCACTAATATATGATCAAGAATGCAGACAGGCAGTACAAAATCAGCTTTACAATACAGAATGTATTATGGAATTGAATTATCCTCCGAATAAAGTATAACAGCCACTATGAAAGGAAGATGTGGATGTATCTAAGATAGATCTGGAGAGCCTTTCCTCATTCCCTTAAAAGGTATTGGCCTGCTATTTCCTTATCGCATTCATATGTATATTATTCTGTTGAATAGACACAAAAGAAACCAGAAAAAACATGAATGAATATTTATTTGCTCCAACCCCAAAACCAAAACAGACCATATATTTCCTGCCCAATACGTCTTCCCTCTTCAGGAATACCCTGCTGGGACAAATCATAATTAGCTCTTGTCTATTCTTTCAGAACATGCCAGAACAACAGATAGTGAAGAAAGGAAGGAATTAAAGAGGAAGAGACAGAACAAGAAGAAAGGAAGAAAAACACCTAATACTCATAAACGTGCATCTGCTCCATTTACTAAAATGTAGTTTCTTTCATTTACTCTATCAGAAAATCTCAAGTGAACAAGAACCCTGGTGCCAGAGTAGTGTCTGTTTGACAGGCCCATCGCTTATATGCAGGAAGAAAAAATATTTTTAATTCATATCATAACTATGTATTAATCCAAAATTCATAATCTAGTACCACATAATTTAGAATTGATTTGGGTATGAGGTAAAGCATTCACACCTCTAAAAAAATTGAAACCTTAGGAACTTTGGAAAGTGTCAGGGTAGCCAGTTAGAGAAATCTGCAAGATCATCTTTTCAATTCATATAATACAAGAGCATTCTCATACGCAGTGGTCCTTTATATTCCTTTAGTTCTTTAATGCAAGAGGCAAGGATTTCCTAGGGTGCTATCTTTTATTGAACCAACCCTGTAGCTGGGATCAAGTTAGTCAAGTTTTTAAATTCTTCCTCAGGTCTCTAAGAAATTCTAAGAAAAACATAGGCTTATAAGGGTGGGACGGGAGAGTCTTCATTCTGCAATACAAGCAAAGGATCCCTTAAGGCTATTAATTCCATTTATTCAGGGGTGTAGGTTGTAGCTGTGTTGGTCTAAGGACATAGGCAGACAAGATTCATTGGGTAAATGCAATATCTTTTATTAGACCAACTCATATAGTTGGAAAATTCTTCTTAGCAAGCTTTTGGGCACAAACACCCTTTGTCAGGCTGAGGAAGTATCTGTAGATGTCCTGTGCTCCTCAGTTTACATTTTAACTGACTGGCTTTCTTGCATAGGTACTGGCTTCTGGCTGCTTTACCACTCCATCCAAGAAGAGCACAGACCATCTGCAGACACTTACTTCCTCAGCCTCATGAAGGGTGTTTGTGCCTGAAAGCTTGCTAAAAGGAATGTTTCCAAATATTTGATTTGGTCTAACAAAAGATACTGGATTTACCCAAAGAACTTTGTCTGCCTTAATTCCATTTACACTCTTGATAGAATCCATAGGGGTTTTTTTCCCTTCCACGACTAACCTTCTTAGGTAACATTTTTTATTCTTCTTTTCTAGTATTCCAAAAATGTGCAAATGAGCAAAACAGAAATTATTAGAGCAGTCCATACCACTGAAAAATGTATGATGATGACTATAATTAGAACATTTCTGAGCAGAAATATTGAGCAACACATTTGCTGCTCTACTTTGCTGCTGTGACTCTTGACATTTTCATTTCTCACAAATGAATATGCTCAATTTCAGTGTTACTGAAACTGTGAGCAGTCGGTCAAATAGTTGCTTTACACTCTTAATGCAGTTGTAAGCACTTCTAACTTTTTAATGTTTATATTTAAGTGAACAGATTTTTGCCTGCCAACAAATTTCTTAGACAGCTGCAGGCACACTACGGTCAATCTCATTAAACTCTGTACACACAAGTTATACCAGATTCATACAGAGTTTGTGAAATGAGTTTTTAATCCACCAGGCATCTTTCCTCTGTATTTCTTATGGGTTCTTCTCCTCTAGCCAAGAAAGGAAATCTAGCTTTACTCACATATGGAAAAAGGAAATATACAGGTTAACCAAGAGTAACAGCAAGGAAGAAAAGTAGCAACAAAGAGTTTGGTTTTTTTTAAAACCATAAATGGCTACTGACACCAGTGAAAATTTTTTAAAAACAGTCTGTACAGAATCTCTGTACATAAACTCAAGTGTATACATGTTTATGGAATATTCCAATATTCCTTCAGCTTTGTCAACCAGCCGCATGTGTTCATCTGAAAATAGCAAGACTTTAAAAATAAGAATTTTTCTTCACTTCACCTGCCTTTTATATTTTGAACTCAGAGAGTTTTATCCCAGGCATAGAAACTTACTTTTTTTTTAAATCAAGAAAGTTAAGAATCTCCTGTAATTATCTGCCTCAAGGATTTGGGACCATAAGAAAATACCATCCATATGAAATATGGATTTATGTCCAGCTGGAGAAAGGAAGCAGCAGATATAGATTGACTTTATGAATGAAAAATTAACTTTTCATGGAAAAGTCCTCCTAAAGAATATACATTCAAGATGAGATAAAGAAAATATGTGATAAAGGGCAGAAGTCAATGTAAATATATTTTTATGCTCTTTTCTAGGAACTGATGCCATTAGAAGAAGCAGGGTTTTCAAAGGAAAGGGCCCTGGAGCCATTCCATCCAGCCTACTGGCCTTCTCAAGGTTGGTGGGTAGGGCCAGAGGTAGTGCCTGCCACAGAATTTGGGCCCCCTGGGCCTTGATGAACAGGGCTGTCAGATGTAGGGGATAAGTGAGAGCAGACATGGCCCTAATTTGCTTTCTGCTTGCCAGGCCCCCTGACACTGCCTTCTCCCCCTGAGATCCACTCCAACTGCTACTGGTCCTCTGGATCAGTCCTTGGAGAAGCCCCACTGTCTAGACCGTGCCTTGGTCCCAGTGACTTGGACACCCTTGCTTAAAGCCATGACAGTCTCCTACACAAGACAGTTACTGACGGTTGACACACCTACTTGATTCTGCTTCTTCCACATAAAACAATGAAGAACACTGTTAATTTCTATCTGAGGGCTAGGCAACAAGTTTTCAGCACAGTCTGGCCAATGGGAAAAGTGTGATGATATAAAAAAGTTGTTGGAAGTTATCAGAATTTGTGCAAACAAAAGAATATAAGCAGTGCTAGACTGAGTCAGAGCAAGTCTATCCAGCTCAGTATCCTACCTCCAGCAGTGGCAGAAGTGGATACTACAGACGGAAAGCATTGAACTGGATATCTCTAGAATCATCTGTCCTTTATTCAGCACCCTCCCTGGCATCCATCACTACTGCACAAGCACACATATACCTTCAAACATACAGATATCATACAGTTGCACTGCCAATAGGCTGACAGGATTGAGTTATGCTATTAAAATAAATTTGTTCAAAGCCAATTCCCCCCCTACTCTGTGTGCAACTTGTTTTATCTTATGGTAGATACCTAGTGATTTATATGTAAATATAGTACAATTTAAAGTGAAACCTATGTAAAATACCAGTTTTATTAGGTCACTTTCTGAGTTAGTACTCCAAAATATCCCCTATGTACTAAATATACATCCCCTTTTTAATTAGATAATGCCTCCATTGGGAAACATTTTATTTATCATTTGACAGGGTCTCCTTCACTTCTGTAAAAAATACTTTGTATTATTTGGCAGTATACTACAGTGTGATAGGTTCTTCTAAGAAGATACAGAAAGACTTAATCCCATTCAGAACATGCAAAATCTAAGTATTCATGTGAAAAATAGTAGTACTGTTGTACATCACTGGGTTGGGAAAGAACTGCACTGAAGTGTGTGAATGCATTGTGAAGGGAGATTTTTGTATATAGACCATAATGATAAGGATGATTGTATCTCAAAAGCAGTGCACTTTCTTTTTGTGGCTATATTTTACACTTTGGCTTTGTTTTGGGGGTTTGTGCTTTGATATGGTTTGCATATTGCTGCATTTAAAACCAGTTATTTATTGCTGACAGTTGGCAGGTCTGAGTGTACTTGCATTAAAGTTCTTGTTGTTTTTGTTGGCAAGCTGAACAAAGTTATTTTCTTTTGAACCTGCTCATTGCAAAGAAATGGGGACCTAAAGCCATGCCAAGAGATTTTATGAAAAATTAAAAAAAGCCATGTACAAAATCAACCAAAACACCATTTCTCTACCCCAGGGAAGCTAGGAAAGCAACTTACTTTTACATCAGTACTTGCTGTCACAGAATTATCATAGTTTATCCTGAAGAAATGTATAATAGTCATGAGAGACAAAATACTCCATACACAATGGCAGACCCCTAATTCTAGCATTTTAGGCCAGGTACTTAAGTTACACTTATTGTATGATAAGCATGCAGAAAGTGCTCTGCAGCCATAGCCTAACAGATGGACAGGGCACATAGAGCCCTGTAAAAATGGCAGATCCCACTCTAAGATGATCCTGGATGGATGTGGTATCAGACTTCAGCCTTGCAGGCTGTACCATAATGAACATCTGTACCAGATCCCATCCTGACTCATGTTAGGTTGCATTCCACTGGAACCCATGGGGCTTTGCAGCACCCCACTCATCCTCTGCTCATCCAGGGCGGCACTCTAGCCTTGGCCAGAGGTCATGTAGTCTGCCTGAGTGCCAAGCTGGCCCTGCTCTCAGGCTATCATTGACAAGAGTCATCAAAGCCTCTGTCCCGAGACCTGCCTGTGTCCTCCGTCTGGGTAGCATAGATCTATCCACACAAAGAAAACTGCTTATTGCTGAATTTCTCTTCTTGCATATTGTCATGGGTGCAGGTGAGCAAGTGCTGAATGGGTTTGCTGATATTTTGCCTCTGCTCACAGTTAACCTGTCTTAAGAACTGCACTGATGTCTGGCAATTGGCAAGTTCAATAATGGAAGTAAGAAATGTACTTGAATATGCCCAAAATCTATACCCGCACACCTATACATGCTAATATGTAGCATTATTACTTTCCAACTTGTCTGGGGAAACTGAATGAATGTATAAAAAGTAGATTGTGAGAAGCACTTACATTATCTGTGCTCGATACAGAATACAGGACCAAAAACCCATGAGACCAGCTCACAGACATGAAGTCCCAGAAATCTTAGATGCAGTCCATATCCCATAAAGAAGCAGAGAGTGTTTTTCTGTTCTCATGTCTTAAAGCTAATTTATAATAATTCTGTTCACTCAAGTAATTGTTTTGAACCATACGCAAATGTTAGAAAGCTGATTCAGACAGTCTGTCACAGAGTCTGACGTATGCTGCTGGGAGTCCCACAGGTATATGTATTGGGCAGCTAGGTCCAGGAACTCTAGTTTTATCAAGCTCCCACTTCTTGTTTTATTAGTTACCATAGGTGGCACATAGCGGGGGCATGCATAGATGGGGCCACCAGCTTCTGCGGGCAATTGTCACCTGCCCCCCCACACCCTTACCACCGATGCAGCCAGCAGTGGCTGTGGGCAGTCCCCACTCACCACCACCGCCAGAGGGCTGTGGGTGCCCCCGCTTGCCACTGCCAACATCACTGGTGGAGGCTGTGAGCACTTCCTGCTCGCTGCTTACCACTGCTGACACCAGTGGTGGAGACAGTGGACAGCCATCATGGGAGGCACTGGCTGTTCATGTTTCATAGATTTCATAGACATTAGGGCTGGAAGGGACCTTGGAAGATCATCGAGTCCAGCCCCCTGCCCAAAGAGCAGGAAGTCAGCTGGGGTCATAGGATCCCAGCAAGATAAGCATCCAATTTGCTCTTGAAGGTGTTCA
>NW_017728909.1:38584322-38587988 GCF_001723895.1 Crocodylus porosus
TGTAGCCTTGGCTTTCCTGGTTTGCTCCCTGCAGGACCGGACCAGTGCAGAATAATCCTCCTTGGAGGTGAATCCCATCCTCCATCCTTTGCAGGCCTTTCTTTTTTTTTTTTTTTTTAATAGTAATGTTAGTTACCATTTTCCAGTTGTCACTTTTCCTGGATGTATAAATAGTAGTATCCAATGGTCTTACAAGCATTAATGTAGTGTTCCCTTCTTAGAGCAACCTCCCATTAAAAAAACAACCCTCTGGGACATAGTGTCTATGATGTTTCGCTTAGGAAAAACATCACTTTCTTCAGTGGATGAGAGGAAACTCTTTCCCTGCCTTCCCAATCTGCTCCTGCGAAAGCAGCAGTGATTTGATTTTCCCTTATGAACCCAGTCGATTCCCTAAAATCTGTATGGAGTTTTGGAAGCCACCAGACAAATGGGGTCACTCTTCTGAAGCCCTAGTGAGTGGAGGCAGTCATATTGTCCCAGTTGCCATCTCAAGCCCAGGAAAGGATGACTTAGGATCACCAGGTATTTGGTAGTGTGTCAATATTCCATCCATTCTTTTTTTCACAGCTTAATTAGCTGGGACTCTAACATTACCAGCCAATCAGAGGCATAGTGTGTTTTCTGAAGTGGCCTAATGGATAGTGCAGTGAACTTTGGGTTTTGGACGGGGGAGGAAGGGATGGAGGGGCTTAAGTTCATCACACAGTCCTTCAGTTGCATGCAAGTTGTTGAAATGTAACACTTAAATCTGAAGATGGGTAATTTTCCCTTGATTTCAAGTGGATCAGGATTGGGTCTTTGTATGGTACTGTTTACTTTATAAGGTACTTCTCTAGCCTGCCCTTGTTTTATCTCCTTGCAATGAATTAGAGAAATTACTTGAGCTGGAGAAATCACTTCCCTAGCTGGGTAATCATTAAGAGCAGTTACTTTTTGCATAATTGTATACAGTTTGGGGAAAGGGGAAGAAAGAAGACAGCACATTCAGGCACGAATGAAGCCAATTAAGGCTTATCAGGTGACGCTGCTGAGCTCTATACAGCTAAAATAACATAAGACTAAAAGCCAGGCATGTATGTAGGTATAAATTAGGAAGCAAGATCTTGCCTGAAATATTTTAATAGCATTCCTTTTTCTTTGTCTGAAGGCTTTTGTGGGGGGAAAAATAACCAAGAAGGAAACTGTATTTCTTGGTTTTGATATCTACAATCCATAATATCTACTTTCTCCATCTTGCATTCTCCAAAGTGATTTCAGATGCATTTGATGCAGTAAGAGGCTGCTTACACACAGAAGTATTTTGTAATGTCCTAATGCAAACAGTGTCTTGTTCAAACCAAGTTTGCATTTGCCTGAGGCACAGGGAGCCTATACATGAGCAGCCTATACATAATTACAGCATGTCAGGGCAGACTCGATTAAAAGAGTTTGCTGGAGCATGGTAATTACAGACTACAATCTTGTGCATTAGCATCCCGACCCTTAAAAATGGTGGGGGCACTTTAATTAAAGCACATTTGTGAAGCCTTAGTTAAAGCGCCCCTGCCACCATTTTTAAATGTGGGGATACTGATACATGAGATGCTCTTGGAACTTTAATTAGAGCGACTCTCCAAAAAGTGGTCTAATTAAAGTGCCCCCTCCCCACTCCCAGACCATGTGTTTAAATACCTTTAGGTTAGTTCTCAGCTCTGAACCAAAAACTCTCTGGACTTGCCTAGTTCCTTCAAAAATCACTTTCATGTAGAAAAGGGATAATGCCTTAAATATAAAATTTCAATTTAGGTGCATAGGGGAGTGTTTGCATTGGAGCCGTGGATTTGAACTTGGCATATAGTTTTGGTTCCAACTCTAGACTAGTTCTGCTTATGTCTGTTCTTGAAGGGTTATGGCTCTGGATGATGGAAAGTAATGAGAAGAGATGAACTCTCCTTATCTCTGTCTCAGACTTCCTCCATAATCTTCTTCCTTTTTCAAAATGAATTGTTAATAACACAAAACAACCATTGACAGTGTGTTGCCTTGTGCCTTCTGGCTTGTGACATCTGTTTGTCTGTTGAAAACTCCTCAAAACAGGGACTTCAGAGCCAGTTAAGGGATGGGGAAACAAAAAGTAAAAAAAATAAATTTAATAAATTTTGGCAAATACTATTTGAAGTTGAAATTCATAACATGCCACTACCTAGAATCCACTACAATGAAGTCCTTCATGTTATAAGTGTGTAAAATAAGGGTGGCTGAGTTGAGTCCTAAATATCTGCCATCCCTTTTTTTTCCTCCAGAGGGAAGGCGCTTGCCATGTCCTTCATTCTCATTCAATGTGGATGAGAATGAAGGGTACCCTCTCTTCTTCCTCAGTGATCAGATAGCTAGTAGATGATCGATTGGGCAGTTTGATATGTGGGGGTGTGAACCTCCAAGCTGGAGTAAGCAGAGAGATACCTTGAGATCTTAAAGCACCATGTAGACTGTGGACCCTTGAATTTTAAAGCCCAGGTGGGGCATGTGGCATTATCAGAATCACAAGACATCAGCTGAAAGCCCTGAGACAACTCAAGATTCTGGAGGTGACCTGAGCAGCCAAGCCCCAGTGAAGTGGGAACAGGGGCCCCAAGCCTCTGAAGTGAGAGCAAGAATCATGTGCCAGGAACTGCACCCTTACATATCCACTACTGCTTCCATCCATCTACCCACCCATCTGCTCCTTTGTAGCCAGGCCCTCACTGACCAAGACCCCAGTGGGCACTGCTGCAGACCATGGATGAACCAGGCCCATTTGCCCTCAACAGCCAAACATAGGGATGCAAGTGGCAGTTCAAGAAAATAAAGGATCTTATCATCATCTGGGGCAAAGAGGACATCCAGTACCAGCTCCAGATACAGCATCAAATCAAAGATGTCTTCAAGTGTATTTTCCAGGAGATACAGGTGAGGAGTCACAAGAAAGACTAGGAGCAGTGTCTCACCAAGACCATGTTGAGGCAGAGACATTATACCTGATGCTAGAAAGTGATCTGTGGGTCAGGGGCAGACCATGCCATTCTACAAAGACCTGTCCCATTTCTTGGCCAAGGACAGGGAAAATGCCCTCCCCTGCCCTCTCCACCCCACCCTATGGAACCTGGGGTGTTCCAAAGGAGTCACCTGCAGCGGCCCTGGCAGAGGAGAAGGAAGCAGAGGGAGGCACCATGACATGATTCCCCACACAAGGGCTGCAGATCTTATGAAACAAGTCCTATCACACATCTCTGTACCCCTCCCAGAGGTTTACCGTATACACCAGCCCCCACCTGGTGCCACTGTGCTGACATGATGCTCAGGACCCAGGACCAGTTCTTCCAACACTTCTGATGAGTCAGACCACATGCAAGGACACTGTTCAACATGTGATGGTAAGGTTGGTCCCAGCTCCACACAACTGTGAATGGGACTTGGGTCGTTGAGGGAAGGGGAAGATGAGGGCGGAGGAAACATCAGACTGCCAGACCAAACAGTACCCACAACTACAGCCCAGCCCACCCCAACGAGCAAAGCGAATAAACAAGTAAGAGATAGGGGCCAGGGTAACGCTGGGACTAGGGGGTCAGTACACACACCCACAGGAGGCCTCAAATGCCTCTACACAAATGCTCATAGTATGGGCAACAAGCAGGAGGAACTCAC
>NW_017728909.1:38587999-38640060 GCF_001723895.1 Crocodylus porosus
GAGGGTAGGTTTAGGTCAGATATCAGGAGGCGCTACTTCACGGTCAGGGCGGCTAGGGTCTGGAACCAACTTCCAAGAGAAGTGGTGCACGCTTCTACCCTGGGGGTGTTTAAGAGGAGGTTAGATGCACATCTTGCTTTGACCACAGTACTCTTTCCTGCCATGGCAGGGGGTAGGACTAGATGATCTGCTCAGGTCCCTTCCAACCCTAAAAACTATGAAACTATGAGATGCAGAGCCCCTGGGGGGTGGAAGGAGATAAGGAAAGAGTAGTTGGGGGGCCTGAGGTTGTCGCAGGCCACCCCCTATGGTCATAGTGCTTTCCGGCCATTATGGCTGAAAAGTCCACAAAACAATTGGGGTGGTGGGGGAGGAAGGAATGCTCAGAAATAAAGGGGCGAGGAATCCCCCTCTTTTCCCCCTACCCCTGTCCTCCCCAGCTGAAGCATAGAATCCAGCCAAGGTGCCATCACTGCCCCACCCCAACCCCCAGCTCCTGGGGACTTAAGAGAGCATGTCCCATTCAATGGAATCATAAATTTGAATTGACACAACCTTGCCATTTCTGTCAGGGTTATTCTGTGCTCCATGGGAAAGTCGAGGCTAAGCAAAGACACCTCAAGCACTTAAGTGTAAACAGCTTCCTCTTCCCCCACAGCACTCATGGAAAGGTATTGATAGTGTTTATTAAGCTCAGCAGGCAAAAAGGTAAACAGTAGTTTTTGCAGAAAGCACTCCCAGATCAGGAACAGCAGATGTGATGCAGGTATGTCTGACAACTGCTGCAGTTTTTTTTCCCTTCCTGCTGCACCACAAATGTCCTCCTTTCAAAAAAATCCCAGACCTTCCTCCCTCCCAGTCCTTGAAAAGGGCATATGTTATGAAAGGATTCCCACATGGAAACCGTTATCTCAGCCACTTGGCTGTCACTGCCCCAGGTGACACCTGGATTCCACACCCGTACAGGTTGGGAAGCAGCCCAAAAGCACTTTTCCCCCTCCTTTCCAATCTGATCCATGGGGGAAGTTCAATGGGTGCCAGCTGATTCCTATTCTCATGGTGAAGGCACTCACTATGTCAACCCCTCAGGGCAACTCTAAATCCCTTTCCCATGATTGCAGGACATCCAGGTCCCACACCTAGCCCTCCAAACCTCCACCCCCCCCCCCAACTCCTGCAAGGACAGGCAGCTGAACACCTGCTGAACAAATGAAAGATGTGCACATGATGCACCGGTGAAATGAAGAAAAGATGTTATAAGCCTGGCTTGCAGCCTCTAAGCTCAGGCTATGCACTGCAGACTCTTGTCACCATGTGCTATAAGACTGGTAAGGGAAAATGAATCAGGTGGGTGTACAGGGAAAATGGATAGACTGAGGGGTACTGATACCCAGACTGCTGATTCACATGACTGAAGGCTCCAGATGGCCACCCGCTGTTTGGAGGAGACTGCCTGTGGCACAGAATTGCTCAGAAAGTTGCACTGCCTTGATAAGGAATTAATGCACATGGTTCAAGACCACTGCCAGTCACCCTGTAGGCACAGGCCCCCAGGCAGTTCCATGCCAGCCCCAAAGGGGTTCAAGAGTGCTCAGAAGGGGTGAGAGGGGGAGGGGCAGCACACCAGCCCTCTGGGCCGGGCAGTCATTGGGGGAGCTTCTGGCAACAGAGTTTCTCTTCCATCCTCTGTGGTTCCACTCCTGGTCTGGGTCGCACTGCAGTGGAGCAGCACAGACTTTATAGGAATAGGCAGCCCCCCGGATCAGGCTGGCTGCCTGACATAAGCCCTAGATGTCAGTGATGGCCATGGTCCATAATTCTTGAAGGGGGAGACATGGCCTTGGGGAACAAGGGGCCAGAGGTCCCTGTGTGTGAGGGCCAACAGTCTCTGGAGCCCACAGCAGTGATGCCTTCTGTCCCACAGCTCTTTCAGACAAACATGGGGTCCAAGATCATGCGCCTGTCTGGCTCCTACATGGAGAAACCAGGAAGTCCATAGTCTTGACTCTGAAACCCTGAAAGTAGGGTGCCAGGTCAATAGCCCCCTACCCCATGCCTCTCATGCGAGATTTCATGTTTCTTGAGTTCAGGCCCTGAGACATTCCCCATGACCCCAAACTGCCCCCCCCTCCAGGTTCTGCTGCCCTGTTTCAAACCCCTTCTACCCTGCTGCTGCCAAACTTATGTTGTTTTGTATTAATCAGGAGGAGGGACCAGGCTGAGACACAGGCAAAGTTCAATAGATTTTCTTTATAAAACATAGGAAAAGGTTGGCAACTACAACATTTTAAAATGAGGCACATCTCTTCCTTGAACTGCATTCCCCTGAAGTCTGGTACATGTCCTGGGGGAGGGAAGGGGGAAAAGGAAAATCATACACAGGCAGCCTAGGTCATGGGCAGTGGTGGCTGTGACACAGAGCAGAGGAGCCCATGGTTTCAAGTGGCCAGTGCCAGGGAAGGCCTCCCCGTCCATGTAGGTGAGGAAGCAGATGGCCATGATTTTGCAGATCTGGACAGCCTGCTACAGTGTGGGGCCAGGGCCATACACATCAGCAGGGGGCTCGCTCTCCCGCGCATCCATGTGTCATATATGCTTATGGTGCCAGGACTGGTCTGTAGTTGAAGTACTCCTTCCACTGGTCAAGCTGCCCCCCATAGGACCTCATGATCCAAGACAGGAGTGGGTAGGCCAAACCCTGATGAGGATTGGGGGAGCACCTGCTGTCCATCACCCTGGAAAACAGGGAGTTGCACAAGATATAGGCATTGTCTTCATCACCTGCATGAAAGTCAGTGGCCCAGTCATGCCCCAGATTCCGTGTGTGTGTGTGTGTGTGTCACATGCTCAAGCAGAACCCAGGCATCCAACCCACACATACACACTTGGCGGGCACAGGGTGCATGTACTTGGCTCGTGGCCATGATAAGCCACTGCCACATCAGGTCCAGGTGGGTGGCTGTGCTATCCCCACCAGCCAACCAACAGTGGCTTAGCTGTTTGGCTCACCTTGAGAGTCCCCAGCACCCTGGGGAGCCCACAGGGCTCACTGGGCAGCACACAAAAGCCCCCCACTACCTGCTGAACTCAGGCTGTGTGGGCAGGCTCTGAGCCTCCAACCCTCTCCACAAGGGCTAATGTGTTCTGCTTCCTTCCAGCCTAGCCTCAGGTACTTTAAGTTTGAAAGTTAGAGCACTTCTGCTGTGGGCTTCTTGAACCCCTGTACTTAGCTGCAGAATCTAACTTCAACAGGCAATGCCAAGTCTTTCAGCAAGGTGGGACATGTTGAAATCTATCTCTGAATTTGGAAAAATAACACCTGACTCTGCTGTTGGCTACTATTAGAATGGTTATATAAGGTATAAGTTTTATGTGGCATCCCTAGTTTCCCTAGGCTCCCCTGACACTAGACTGCCTAAGTGAACTGTTCATTTTCTGTCCAAGTGAATCACCTGAAGAGCCAATGGGTATCTAGTTTTCAGTCCAGGTGAAAATGGGCCCTGTCTTTGTAGGCGTAGTTACAGTCTGTCTGGTTCCTCCCGTGGAGGTTTCAGAGCCCTTAGCAGACATGGATTATATGATATAGTTTGGATAGGGATGATCCTGCCTCAGGCAGGAGGTTGGACTAGATGACCTTTCAAGCTCCTTTCTAGCCCCACTTCTCTATGATTTAAATGATCCCAGAACTGCAAAATGATCTGACCCTAGTACTCTATGCCAGTTCTCCTCTTGTACAAACAAACAGAGCTGTTCACTTGAGGTTAATCTAGCAACCAAGAAATGTTTTATGGCATTCCTATATTCTGTGTAAACTGCTAGAGGTACTATGTATGCTTCCTTATCATATCTCGGTAATTCTCTCAAGTTGATCCAGAGTTTCTGTTGTGAACTCCATCTTTGCACTGAAAGTACAAGGAGCTATCCCATGCTTCCACACACATTATATACATACTGGGCCAAGAAAATTACAGTTGAGGTATACTTCTGCCCAACACTACTCTTCAAAGCAATTACTTCTACAAAGCTACATGCTAGAGTGAGTTGCACTCACTCCTGCAAGTGCACTGAAAACTGACTACTAGCAGGGCTATACTCTATAAGACAGTAAGTGAGCTATGATATGCCCTCATAGATAACAATGTCATGTGTGAATCTTTTGTATGCTGGAAAACAATGTTGCCAGAATACTGAAAGAGCTCCCAAAGTTTATTAGCACCTTGGCCCAATTATCTGTGCTATGAAGGGCACAGATGGGAGCAAAAAGGGAGTGCAGGGTAGCATAGGACCCCTACAGGACACGCAGGGACAAGGCAAAGCTCTTCAATGAGTTTTTTGCCTCTGTCTTCTTAAATAGGAATCTAGATGAACCTTCAATATGCATCACGGACACCAACAAAGGGAACATCAGTCGACAAACATTTAGGGCCGACATGGTAAAAGAATACTTGGAGGGACTGGACATGTTCAAGTCACTGGGACTAAAGGGACTTCACCCACAGGTAATGAAGGAATTAGCAAGTGTCATAGGTGAACCACTAGCCAGGATAAATGAGCACTCATGGTGCTCAGGTCAGGTCCCAGAGGATTGGAAGAGGGCCAATGTCACTTCAATCTTTAAGAAGGGGACTATAGACCAGTCAGCCTTACCTCTATCCCAGGGAAAATCCTTGAAAAAATTACCAAGGAACACATCTGTGGAAGCCCACTGGCTAATGTGATGTGGAGGGGTAACCAACATGGGTTTATAGCAGCCAGGTCCTGCATGACTAACTTAGTTTCTTTTTATGACAAGGCCATGAAATGTTTAGATGCAGGAGTCAAGGTGGATGTTATCTACCTGGACTTCAAGAAGGTCTTTGACACAGTATCCCATGCCATCCTTATTAATAAACTGAAGAGATTTGCCTTGGATGATTATCCAGTAGTATAGGTAGCAAACTGCCTCATGGGTCACACTCAGAGTAGTGGTGGATGGGTCAGTGTCAACCTGGAAACATGTCCACAGTGGAGACCCTCAGGGCTCAGTTCTGGGGCAAGTGCTGTTCAACATCTTCATCAGTGATCTGGACAAGGAGGTGGGAAGTACCCTGTCCAAATTCATGGATGACACAAGAATATGGGGTGAAGCTAACACCCTGGAGAGGAGGAACCAAATCCAGTCTGACCTCAACAGGCTGGGGAAGTGGGCAGAGAGCAACAGGATGCACTTCAATAAGGAAAAGTGCAAGGTGCTGCATCTAAGGAGAAAACTGCCATCATACCTGTAGACTGGGGGGTGACCTTCTCAGCACCCCTGAGGCAGAAAGAGATCTTGGAGTCACTGTTGACTCCAGGATGAACATAAGTCACCAATCTGATACAGCAGTCGGCAGAGCCAATGGCACCTTGTCGTGTATCCGTAGGTGCTTCACAAACAGGTCCAGGAAGGTGATTCTCCCTCTCTACACAGCACCAGTCAGGCGACAGCTAGAGTACTGTGTCCGGTTCTGCATGCTGTAGTTCAAGCGGGATGCAGACAACCTGGAGAGGGTCGAAAGAAGAGCCACTCATCTGACTGGAGTCCTGCAGGAAAGGCCCTATGAGGAAAGGCTAAGGGACATTAACCTCTTCAGCCTCTCCAAGAGAAGGCTGATAGGGGACCTTGTGGCAGTGTACAAATTCCTAAGAGGAGAGCAACACAAAGTAGGCGATGATCTGTTTACCAGGGCACACCCTTGGAACAGCAAGGTACAATGGCCATAAGCTATTGGAGAGTAGGTTTCGACTGGACATTAGAAAAAAGTTCTTCATGGTTAGGGTTGCCAGGATCTGGAATGGGCTTCCAAGGGAGGTGGTGCTCGCCCCATCCTTGGGGGCCTTCAAGAGGAGACTGGACAGGCACCTGGCTGGGATCACGATCCCAGGTTTGGTGACCCTTTTCTTGCCTGCCAGGGGCAAGGGGTCGAACTAGATGGCCCACTGAGGTCCCTTCTGACCCTAGAGAATCTATGAAAAAAGTTCCTGTACTCTGTCAGATGGTGAAGTTCCAAAGTCAAATCAAACACATAGTGACTAGGTTGAAAATTAATATACAGTCATCTCCAAACAACTTTCACTCAAAGAATTTTAAATTAAACAAAAGTTAGTATCTTAGGTTGACTAGGTTTTAGATACTTTTTTATTTTTATAACTTTTAGTGAAATGTTAACATATTTAAGACTACCTGAATATTCTAACTTTCATGTCAAAACAACATAACTTATTACATTTTTTTAACGAAATTAAAAGACTGTTCAATTAAAGACTCAAATCTAATGCACCTTTGTGGCCTCCATTGTATATGGAGGAGAAAAGAGGGACTCGAGAGTAAAAATGGTCTTCATAGTCATAATTAGCTGCAAACTGACAACAAAGGAGACACCGATGCTTTAAGCCACTAAACCTCACAAAAAAGATGAATGTCAAACCTATCCAAGCTAAACCACTTCTAAACATTAAATTCTTATACTAAATGTTCCCCTGATTTTCTGAATGATTGCTAAGAAACCATTTGATGATCTACTGAGGTCCCTTTCAACCCTAAAAATCTATGAAAACTTTGCAGTTTCATTTTGTATATAGCTCCTAACCGGAAGAATTGGTCAGGAATTCAATCGACTTTTTATTTTGTCAGCAAATGCTAATTCATCGAGACCAAAAGAGCCAAATTTCAATTAAATTTTCAACTTGGAAAACCATGAAAAAATTGCAATATTTTGTTTTAACACTTTTGAACTAAAATTTTCCAGTTTTACACTTGAAGTGGACTTCTGTGTTACAATCGAAGTGCAGTATAGTAGCTAAAAGTAAAATGTTTTGATTAAAGAATTAACCTGAATTCTTTTTTCAAATTTTCATTTTACAATAATAATCAAGATTTCAGTTTTTCATACTGATTTAGTTAGTATAGGAACATTTCTGATATATCAAACGTTTATGAGATGGAAATAATGAATGTTGTGACAAAAGAGCCAACTTGTGGCTGGTCACTATATCGACCACCCTCTGTCTAGGGCAGTCTGTCCCATCACACCTCCCATGACTTGCTGGGATAAACCTGATGTGCCCCTTTAATGCCCCGATGCCAAAAGATTTACACACAGCTCCAACCTTCCCTATACCATGCCCCATGCTTCACAGATGGCATCCACTATGTGGCTTCAGCCCCACACTGAGCTCCAAAGTCTCGTGTTCAGATCCCAAGTAGATTCCTCCTAATCAGATGGACTCAATCCCTGTCATCATGCAATGCTGTCAGCTCCCTAGACATCTTTCCCTCTCAGGTGTGGCTCCCCTCTGGGACCTTTGGTCACACAGGCCCTGGCCCACTTCCAGGCCAGTCAGAACCCCAGACCCCCTGGCTCCAGGCATCCCTCATGGTGAGCACTTTAGCCCTTCTGACCATCCTGGTCCTGGACCCAGCATTGACCAGCTGAGGGCTTTATCTAGGATCTCATGCAGCTCACCCACTCCCTCTCACATGGGTCCACCTTCTTAGGCCTCTGCCTGTCCCTACTACCAGATAACCCACCCTGCTGTGGGGCTGGGGTTTTAAGGTGCCCCATACCCACCTTTCATTAGGTAGGCGACTGGCCTGGCATTTCTGGGGAACTATCCTGCCATGGGCAGTCCCACCAGACTATCCTTCCCCTGCAGGGTGTAGTTTTTGGTCATACCCAGGACCAGGAGCCCCCAGCCATCCCCATAGCTTCTGCCCTAATCTCCAAGATATTGTGAGCAGCTGCTCAGATAGGTGGTGTCTTTCCGGCTGCCAACAGCAGACTGCTGCCTCAGCCCTGAGAGCCTGGATCCAAAATGGAGGCTCCTCATCCTGGGGCCCTCCTGTGGTCATGTTCCTGCCCCATTACCTCAGCATGCACCTACTGGCTGCTCTGATGTCTGCTCTTGCCTCTAAAGTGGTAGGCAGCAAAAGTGCTCTGCCACAAATGTCCAGATCCTTCATCTTTTCATGCAAATATTAACTATTCATTCCAAAAAAAAAAATCTTCAGATTCAGGTCCAAAGCCACAAAATATAATATATCACGACTGTCTAATAAGATGAGTGATTATATATGACTCTCTTACTAGTGGAAAGTTGGATTTTTCTTACATCTAGATAGTTATGTTCTATAGAAAACATTTACTTTCTCTTTTTCTCTCTTTCACACACACCATCTCTGAGGTTCCCCGTTATCCACTCAGCCATAAAACTGGTTGTACCAGGCAGCACCATCAGATAAATATTGTGAACTTTGTTCTATAGGAAGCCTCAGAACAATTACACATCAAATCAATAAGGCTGTTTTAAAAATATTCTTCCAAAAAGGAGCTTTGATAGTAAGAAGCAAATAGTTGAGAATGTTTCTATCTGCCTTGCAGTTCCAGACAGATTTAACAGCAACTGGTTAGCAAATTATTTGTAGTCTCAAAGTGAATTCTGAGTCAACAGAATTCTGTTCACATCAGAAAAAAATCCCACATTTGGTACTAGTTAGAAGCCTTATTAGTGATTTAAGCAGATGACTGGCACTGACTTTGGAGGTGGTGATCTTACTATATTAGGAGCGAGGAACCCTGTGGCAGGACTATATTGGTAAAACTTTCCTGTATAACTGTAATATTATACCAAGGACAAAAGATTTTTTTTTCTAAATTGTCAATTCGGCACTTTTTAAATTTTAACATACAATTAATGAAAAAAAAAAAAAGGTTTTTTCCCACCATCTAAATAATTTTCAGGATGTTTTGAAATTATACACGTTCCAAAACAGAGCAGAAATCAAATGATTCTAGAGACTTATTTTTCAAAGGTGTGTTTGGTGAACTATGGAAGAGTTGATTGTTTCATTTTGTCTTAATGTATTAAAGCTGTGTGACACAAAGTAAAATAATGATGGCATTTTCTTAGCATTTAAGTGAACCTCAATCCACACACTCAAAAGTTCCAACTGCTTTTTTCAATGGAAGAAGCCATATCAGTGTTACAGCAAAAGAGCTAAATAAGCTTCATTCTGAAAATAATCAATTATTGATGCAGGAAAATATATCATTTTGTCTGCAAAAGGGAATTTATACTTTTGAAGAGGAGATTACACAGTATGTTATTTGTAACTGGGATCACAGAATCTTTGTGCGTAAGTAATTTATCATAGTTGGTTTGGGCATATATAGAACCTAGGTCTCTTTTTTACATTTGTTGAACTCCACTGATTTACACTAGTGTGAAAGAGATCAGCCTTGCTGATCTATGCCCACATGACAGGAAAATCTACCCCATTGGTTTGTTTGTTTTTAGAAGTGTATGAATGGACTCTAACTCTTGCATTGCAAAATGCACAATCGTCTGCTGCTTGTGCATCGGTTTCTGACATTTCAAAGAGAAAAATACCTCCTGCACAGTTGACTTCTGGGTTCCCAAGCACTCAGGTTTGCTTGCTTAGTGGGTAACCAGCTTTGCCAAGCTCAGAGTCTAGCTGTATCCTTGTATACCAGGCTAGCCAGCTATCAAGCTCAGAGGCCTCCCAGAACTCAGATCTACCAGGTCTGTTTTTTAAAAAGAGCTTTGTTTTTTCTAAAAATCAAATTTTGCAAATATTTCTGCTCTGCAGATAATATTGTATTTCTTACTCTTTGCTCTGATTTGGAAAGGTGGTGATGCAAGGGGAAACAATACAAATATATGACATTTTCCAGATAAAAGAAATAACTTTTCTTGTACACCTCTAATTACCAATAATTAATATACAAGACATTGTGATTACAGAATTTAAGTGCATATATTCCTGATTTAACAAAGGTTTTACTGCTCAGTAAATTACTTTCTCAAACTGGTATTTTATTTGATGATATAAGTGCAGTGTTATTTCATTCAAAAGCTGATACCATAAACACCCATTGACAGCAACACCAGGTAAGAAGAACAGGCACTTAGTAATAACATTTCCCTTGGGAACAGTCTTCTATTATGATTTCAGATGTCATTCCCTATAACAGCAAGAGCTGCTTAGAGGCAACACAACACCAGGGCACCTATATGTTGATACTAAAATACATCAACTATATTATTATTCATCAGCTAGATAACAGTCACTTCAAATCAGATTAAAAGTTAGGAGTAAGAGAGGCAGGTTTAAAGCAACATCAAATTAAGAAGCAATCTGAAGAAGAATGTGCTGTGTTCAAAAGCTTGTCTAAGTCTATCCCAGCCATGCAGTTGGGCCTTGCCTCTATCAAATGAAGAGCCATCAATCCTATCTTAAAAGTAACTAAACTATGAAGGCCCATATCACATATTACATATATTCTGCGATTAACTGGTTAATCGTACAAAAAATTCAGACCAGTCACACATGCAAAGTAATTATCATACCATAAAAATGTACAAAAAGCTACAAAAAGAGCCAACTAGCTATGAAGTTAGTGACTGAAAATGTCTAACAGCTTTATACCTGATTTCTGTCCAGCTTTATTTTGAACACGTACCGGGGACCCCAATTCCCCTAATTATCTCTTGTGAAAAGACAATGTTTTGCTTCCTCTGTAATTATCACCATCTTAATATGAAACAATGACTGCAGATAAGATTTTCACATGAGCTTCAGAAACTTGGAGCATGTTTACATGACATAATGCAGAACCATTTACTAGTACATGCACTAGTTTTGAAAACAGAAGCCAGGTGGTCATGTTAACACAGCAATCTGGCCTGACTAATTAAACCAGCTGAGAAGCTCCTTGCTTCTGCATGCATATTGCTTCTGGCCCCCAAGTTTTCTAATAACCTAAGGCCCTTTAGAAAAGGTGAATATAGGTTGCTAACTCATTTAGGTGTTTTTGAAAGTTTTACCAACTGAGCCAATACTCTCCTAAATGAACTGTTTCTAGTTAGGAGCTATGGTATTCCATAAGCTTTCATTTGTGAAATTTCTTATGAATTATTTATTCAACTGTCAGATTTGCTCCCTTGTGGAAGTAGCAAATGTTTTGTTCAATGAACATGTCAAGGCACCCTGGGGTGCCCTGAGATCCTTTTAAGGGTAACCCAGGATGCCACACTGTTGAGTGGGCAAACATGATTCATTAGATATCAAATAGGAATTTGATGTATTAAAAACATTCTGACCTGTTGTGGTATTTCTGAGTTCTTTGCAAGAGAAGAATTTGTCTACTGGTTTTTAGTCAAAAAATAAACAAAAACTAAGGGTGCAGAAAGCAGTGCAGCTCCCAGCTGTAACTCAGAACAATTTTTACAAAGTATTCAGAGTTACGTTACCCCAGACCAAACAGAAGTTCACTGTTGATTCCAGGTGGAGGGGAATATAGCTGCCAGTTGGGAACCTACAGCCAGGTTCCCATAGCAATGGCCATAGGCGACTGGTAGGAGATACACGGGGGTGCATATGCCCCCTGATGGCCTACACTGATGCTGTTGGTAGGGCTGGTGCCCCCCCCAACAGGGCCGCCCCCCACATTGGGGTGGGAGGCTCCAATACACCTGCCCCACCTTTCAAGGGGGCTGAAAACCCACCAGGCTGAACTCCTTCTGCTCCCTGTCGTCCCTCCCATTCTGAAAACAGTGATAGGCTGGGAGCTCCACAGACACAAGTTACAAAATGATTTTATTTTGACATTTTGAAATGTCTTTATCTGATATGTCATGCAATGAGGGGTCAGATTTTCATTGAATCAATGATTTTTTAAGCTATTTGAAGCTGTGCACTTATGTTTGGTCACAACTAGAAACTGCTTTCTGTGGCCAGATCAGGCAAAAATTGTCACTTTTGTCTGCACCTAAAAGCTGGCATTTTCTGAGGAATGACTCAAGTCTCAAAAGGTTGTGAACCATTGCATTAGCGACAAGGGTAAATTTCATGGAGCCATGCTGTCAAGAATTCTCCTGCAAGGAACTTCCTCTGCCTAGGAGATTAATTACAAATTGCAAGGTAGCGGATGGCTCTCAGTGCACAATCGGCTCCACTCACAATCAGCAGGATCTGACCTACCAGATCAATACAGTCCTCCTGAGGTGCTACAGTGACCGGGCCACATACTAGACAGGCAGATAGATTAGGCAGAACACCAAGTTGTCATATCCACTTACATATATCAGCACATATCAACATGAAGGATTTTACTGTGAGAAACTAGAAACTTTCTTGCCAAGAAACCAGGGGAACAGTCAAAGAAGAAAGATATCACTGAAAGGTAGAAAGATTATTCAGAAAGATATTTACTGTATTTCTATATTGCTTTCTTATATAATAAGAAACAAACTCATATTATTTCAATAAGCCAAAGGCACTATAAAGAAATTTACTATATATGGTTTCTTTAGTCCAATAGAAGCCTCTTGGACATTACTGCTTTACTAGCTTTCACAGTACAAAGTATTATCTACCTGTAAATCACTGACATTTTCTCTCTACTTTATTCCATTTTCTAAAAAGAGAAAACTTCAAGATGTACAGCTACATCTTGCAGTCCTTGTTTAGACAAAACTATTCTTAGCATCAGAAGACTACAACATTTATCACATGGTTTGAGGTTATTATATTGTCCTAATTTAGCTTTAATACAAGTAAGCTGGGAACAGTTAATAAGCAATTCTGTATGGTAAAGGCTGGGAAAGATTTAACTCAGAATGAAGAAGCCTGAGCAGCTGTTAGAAACATGAAGCTTTTAAGCTGAGATCAATGATGTAAATTGATATGTGGTACAAGTAAATATGTATCTAGTTAGCATTCTAGTCATTCTGTCCTGTAAAAGCCCATCTGTTGATTTCTAATCAAAAATGTGATTTTTCTGAAGAGGAAATATAGTGTTTTATATTAAGGATCCAAAACATAGCAGTTTAGTATGGTTCCAATGCTGGGGTTTGGACCATTACTCTAAAATCATTTAGTTTTCATATATGCATAATCAAGGATAAGTAAAAGGAAAGAGAATAGAAGAGGTAAGAAACCTCAGTAATTAATCAGAATGTGTCTACTTCGTATAGTTAGTGAAAAAAAAAATTGCTTTGTCTATATAATTAAGCTGCACAAACTTTTAATGTTCTCCCTGCTAAGCAATAGGAATAATTAAACAGAAGATGCAGCCTTGACAATTGCCAGCTGATAAACTTAGCAAGAAAACAACAGCCACTGTATTGACATGGAGTCACCTTTTAGTTTTCTGAGTGCAGGGCAAATGCATAGATCATAACATGTCACAGTCTAACTTTATGTCACTACTGTTGTTGTCTTCTCCATGACAGTAACTCTGATCAGTCATTCTATGGATGCCCAAAATAATAAACTGCATGCCAATATCCAAAAACAGTCAGTAAAAAAACAGCATTTTTATTTTACCCCAGATGACAAATTATAGCTCAGCAAGTTTTTATAATTAAATGAACTGTCATCTTTTAGAAAGTGTCGGAAGTGCAGAGAATGAAGCTATCACATGTGATTAAACTATATAGTACGTACGTCAGATAAAAAAAAAACTTAGGTGCACAATATTGTACCAGAGAAAGTAAACTAATTTTGTTTTATTTTTTGATATTAACTCTAAAATGAAACTTAATTGGTAAGCATTTTCACTAACCATATGAAATATGTCAACCCAGCAGTAAAACCAGTACTTTCTCACTTTTAGGATACGTGTTTGTGTGTGTGAGAGAATATGGGAGGAGGTGTTGAAAAAAATACCACATTACCACATTGTATCTGCAGTCCTTAGGGAGCTGGTAGATCGGGATCTTGGCTTCATAACAATACTCATTTTGAAAAATTCTCCAGTAATTTTAGCAGTCAAAGTTCAGTTGTCCTTATAAAGCTCACACTCCACGTATTCCATTTCAACATCAGCTTTGTTTAAAAACAAAAGATCCTCAGAAATCCTCTGCCTGTAATAATAATCCAAGCTCTGAAGGAAGAATCCTAACACACTGGGACGCTTTCCTTTTTCACACTGAATTTACCCCAGCACTATGCTGTTCGGAAATGACAGTGCTTTTCTCTTCTGTCTTGTATTGCCTGGGGAGGAACTCTATTTTGAATGTATTCTCCATCTAGGTCACATGGGAACCAAAGCAGCTGAAAAGAGTCTCGATCTCTTTCTCATAGTCCTATAACAACAGGTTTAAAGGTCAATCACATTAAAAAAAACTAGTGATGGGCAGTAAAAGGACAGGGGAAAAAATGAATGTAAGCTATTGTAATACAAATGAATTTCCAGGAAAATTCCACTTTCAGAATTGCTAAATAAAATCATACCAACGAAGTAAAGGAAAAAAAAAAAACAAAGCTTTTTCATCTCAAGTTCACCAGAAATGTTACCGGTGACAGTAATTCGTCCCACCCTTTCCCCCTAGCCCCTGGCTCTCTGAGATTTTGTGAATGAACAGCATTTTTAATCTCCCAAAGCAGAAACTATTCCTTAAGGGACAAGTGACATTTATCTGAAAGAAAACAAAACACAGTGGGAACTTAAAGAGAAATAGAATCCTTATTGCCTGCTAAAGCCATATACGCACACAAATCCTGCTGTAAATCAGCAAAGTATTTTCAGCTGTCCTTATAAAGCTCACACTCCATGTATTCCATTTCAACATCAGCTTTGTTTTTAAAAGTCTTCCAAGAACCATCTTAGAAAATCTTTTTTACTCTAGCTCAGTAGAACTGCTTGTCCTGCTAGAGTAAAGCCTATGACAGCAACTTGATCAGAAACAGCTAAGCTTTTTATTTTTAACTTCTAGCCAATAGCTTAGCATAAAAGCTTTCAGTCCAAAAGTAAATTTCTTTTGGGAAAGTTTAGTTTAAGCCGGTTTGGCAATTTAACAGTTGGAGAAGGCAAAGAGGAACATGCAGATTTTGCTTGGTTACCATTTATAAATATATATCAGTATTTAAAAATAACATATTTGTGTGTACTTGTGTTTTTTATATGATGTTTTTAAGTGTTCTGTGAACTAGTCCATGTTGGAATTTCTTTCTAAAAATTGAAAGAGCTGAGTTCTTGCTCAACAAGTGGTTACATGCTTAATAATCCTTCCTTTGCACAATATTTTCAAGCAGACAGCACATATTATAAGTTATATACCTAGGTAAATAGTGGTGAAATTGGAAGATATTTTATACCTAAAATGTTTATAGCCTCATAAAATGACTCAGCAAATCACAGGGTCAATGTGCTACACAGTTTATTTAAAACATATCGCAAAATTAGTCAAATGGGATATTCTGCCAGTTTGGGATGAGAGCATGCAAAAGCCCTGTAGGTAATAATGAGACTTTGCATATTAGCATAACAACTCCATAACACACATTATGGAGCGCACTGTGCACTGACAGGAAAGATCCTGAGTGCCCTAGAGGCTTGTGCCAGTCATCTGCATATAAAGTGCTCTCCAACTGCAGAAAGAATTTTAATGAGGTTTCATGCCAAGCATTCTGTTCTTCATTCTTTCAGGCCTCTATCTTTCAAGTTACACCTCCTGCTACACAGAGCAGCTTTAAGAGTCCCATGGAATCACGAAAGATAAGTATCCACCAAATGGGCCAGGAATGATTTTACAGAGAACTGGAATGTAAAGGGTCCTGGGATCACAGGACTTTAACAGTAGCTCAACCTGTCATTTCCTTGATAAGGTATCTAAAAGCGACAGGGTTTAAAGAACCTTGCTGCATCTTGAATCAAAGTGGAATGTACCCCCCCAAAAAAGCAAAAGTGTATCATTATTGAATTTAAGTGCCAACACCAATACCCAACCACTCTTAAATAGCTAAAACTAAGACCAACAAAAAATGATGCATAGGCATGCGTTTTGACTAAACAGCCTCACAATACATATAGGAACGAAATATTCAAAGGCTAAAATATCAGTATATCAGGATCTCAGGATGGATCTGTGTCCAAGTCAAGATGCTGCTTCAGACTATCACAGATAGCTACAGTTCAATTAGGTATTTATCAGGGGGCAAAAGTAGGATGACTGTATTGTGAATAAGATCCCAAACAAACAAATGATCAAGAACATGCCTTAGGCATCATTCCAGTGCAGCAGGGAACAGGAGGATCCTGTAACACTAACAAAGCAAGTGTAAGAAGAGAAGTCTAGGGTATGCTGTTTTGTTGTCTCTGCCTCCCACTACCCCCACCTTCTCCCCTCCACACACACTCTCTCTCTCTCTCCCCCTCTCCCCTGAATGCTCAAGGACAAGTTAAATTAAAAAGCCAGTGGCGGTCTGGGAGAAGTAGGGAGTAGAAAAGAGCAAAAATAAATTATGTAAAAAAAACTACTATTTTTTAGTGAGCAGTTTGGAATCTTGCAAGCCTGGTACAAGAGAAAAGCAATATCTGTACCTCCTCTGTTCAGTGACAGGGAAGAGATTAGACAACCTCCAGTGAGTCTGTGATCTGCATGATTACAAAAACATGCAAAAAAGACAAAATTTGTGTGGTGTTTTGGAAATTGTGGTAGTGTCTTGAGCATATATATATATATTTATATATATATTTTATATGTTTACTATGAAATAAGGGTAAGAGCAGCCCCCTACATGGCACTGATCTAATAATGTCCAACAGAAAAATCACTTCTTTTTTGGGACTTTAACTAAGACCCCATTATCATCTAACTTATTTATTTCTTCAAATAAGATCATATAATAAAGCTTAATCCCAGAACTGGACACACTAGGAAAAAATTTAAATACTTATAAAATATGTTCCAGCCATATAAAATTAAGATATACCCAGTGGTAAATCACACTAAGAGAAGTGAGTGGGACTCACTGAGGAGATGAGACATGCTAATATCCTATTGAAAGGATAAGGGTCCTAGTAGGTAGGTAAAGAAAAATTATTAACTACTATCTTATAATAATTAATAATTATAATATAATACAATATATAACTATTTCCCCAAAACTATATTTTTGTTATTAAAAACCACTGTGTATTATGTTGCTATATTAAACCTAAAATGTCAACATTTGATGTAAACATTTAAAGAGAAGAGTGAATGGAAATACATTTATAATTTTATATTGTGGTGTTATAAGTATAATGTTTTACGATGCGTGTGTGTGTGTGTACATACACTGTATGTGTATAGCTGAGCAATTACTTGGAAAAATGTGACAGCTCTGTGTGGTAGTTGATTTGTTTGTGAAGTATTTTTAGCTGATAGAATTCAGTTTGTTTCTTTTTCTTTTTGAATCACATACAGAGAGCTCGGTATGGAAGGATATAGCACCAATTCCTGAACTAGCCTTTACTAATGCAATATCACAATTTACAGCAAGTGTTTATAGTACAGCTAAAAATTGAAAAATATAAGGATTCTACATAATGGAAATAATAAGTAATGGATCCTTCACTTCAGTAGTGCTACTGGACAATAGCATAATAATAGCAACTAAAAACATAATAATATTTGCATCTGTCCAGAAGCTGATGTTTTGACTGTATATTCAGGCTCTGTTAATACTAAAAGATATGGATGTGATTTTAAAACAATAATAAAAGATATGCAGGAAATAACCCATTTTAAAGTTGTTTTAGTTATACATCTTCAAACCAGTATGTCACTGAATGAAAATTAATGTGTAGTTCAGTTGAATTTTGTTTAAAAACCTGAAAAAAAAACTTTAGAATATGCATTATGGCTTAGATGATGCACAGGACTGTATCAGTTCTGTTCCATGTTCTGTCACTTATTTGCAGTGTGACCTTAGGTAATTTGCTTTACTTTTCTGGGCTCTAGTACCCTCACTGACAATGTGGAGGGAACGCCCCTTACCACCCTTTATCATATACTTTGATGACAAGCACTATACAAATATTATTGTTACTGATATACAGAATTTTGGAGGAGTAGATCCATAGTCTTCCTTTTTTAATCCAACAAGACTGGAGTTTGAGATGTATATTATTTGCAGAATGCTTTATGTCCTCACAAATATTTACTGTAACAAATGCAGGAACCTACTTTTCGCTTTACTTGAGGAAACTTAAAAATTACATCAACTTATCATCAGGACAAAACACAGAACAGGCTCAAGTCTGGTCAAGAAAATTTAGAATGAAAGCACTATTAAATACATTGTTTTAAACTTTCTTTTTTCTAAGTATGTCAGACGTGTGACTATTCTGTTACATGGGATGGAATCTTCATTTTATGTAATTACATATTCATTTTTCAAAGCAGTTCAACATGCACCTAAAAAACAGCATTAAACATTTTCCAAAAATCACTCATGGTCTTTCCCTCTTTTGCTAAATATTTTATATTTCATTTGTGTAACTGCACTCCATTGGCTCCGTGTCCCTAGAAAACGTTACTGAAATCCGAAGAACTTTACATGGGTCTATCAAGTATATCCAGCTATAGAGCACAGCTACTGGCCGGACTATCAGTGATGAGTTAGGATCAGACTTACAGTCTGTAGTCAGGTGGCACTGACTGCAGTCAATGGCCTGAATAAGGGCCAAGGAGTATATATATTCTCCATATCCAAAGAATTTAAGGGTACAGGAAGATGGGCTAGCTACTGAAGAAGTCTAACCCGCAAAGAAATGTTACCAGAGGTTAGCTTCCAATTACTATAGTGCACCAAGCAGTACCATGCTGAAGCATGCCATGCTGCTTTGTGCCTCCTGTCTTCCAAACTGGAAGAAGAGTACTTGCATGGTACCATGGATAGGTTAACTACTGTATTTTCTCATGTACAACAAGCCTGTGAATAAAATAGACATCTTGAGTGCCTACAGACATATGGGATGTCTGCTCTGATGCACTGTAATTATAGCATGTAAGAGCAGACTCAACTAATTGAGTCCGCTGGAACATGCTAATTGGAATGCTCCAGCAGCCTCAACACCACATATATTCAGTGTCCATGCACTTCAAAATGGTGGGAGTGGTGCTTTAACTAAAGCTCATTGAACAAGCTCCCAAGAGTTGCTCTAATTAAAACACGCCCCCCCCCCCCAAAAAAAAAAATACATGTATTGTTTTTGAAAGGCAGAATAAAAAAATAAGTTATTTCCTTGCAAGCTTCTACTGGGGAGGTGTCTGAGGGTAAATAAGGTGGACTGGGGAAGAGAACTGTCCACAGTGGCTTGTGAGCCCTGTGTGCAATAAGTCCAGTTTTACTTTTGTTTTCCCTTGCCAGAGGCTTATGGTGTGAACAAGTATTCCTGGGACCACCTCAGGTTTGTATCATTGGCAATCCCTCAATTTGTGGAAGATCTCGACCACAGTTCATAGATGGGTCTTGAGGTGACCTGAGTCCAAACCTTGAGCCACAGATTTACCTGCAGAAGCTGCAGGTCTTTCTTAGGGGAAAGTAGGCTGCAGGCTGGGATTCCTCACCTTTTCCTTCCTCTACTCTCTCTTCTCTGCTTTGAGGGCAAGACACCTTACCATGAAACAGGTTGCTTCTTGGTTGAGGTTGTGGCACCATGGGTGTCTGGCAGCCAGGTCCTCCCAGCTCTTGATGTCATCATCCACTTTCTTAAGATAAGCTTTCAATGTGTCCTTGTAGCATTTCATCTGGCCACTATGAGATCTCAGGCCATAACTTAGCTGAGAATAGAGCAGCTGTTTTAGGAGTTGAGAATCAGGCATCCACACACAATTTCTGGTCTTTGAAGATCACCAACTCAATGCTTGTAACACTGGCTTCAGCAAGGACATTGGCAAGATGAACAAAGAAACACCAAAGCAAATTCCCAAAGCGTGCACTGTATTCTGTGCCGGATCTCCTCGTCAATATTCACTCTCACAGTGAGATGGCTGCTGAGATGGGGGGAGTGCTTGACTAACTCCAGAGTCTTTCCCTTGATGGTAATTTGGGAAGGGGGGTCACATTCATGGCTTGGAACAGGCTGATAGAGCACTTTAGACTTGTTGATGTTGAGGGAGGGACCCAAAATTCAGTAGGCTTCCAAGAGGAGATCCAACATGGTCTGGAGGTTTTCTGTGCAAGGATGGCGTGGTCAGCAGCATATTGTTCAGCTCACATTTAGGCAGCTTAGTTTAAACCATCTAAACCTGAGCTGGGTCCCACATATATACAAGCATTCACCACTTGCTGGAAGGAGGCACAGACAGCCAAAGATAAATTGCTCAGGAGAGTGTGGAAGGGCTGATGGGATCAGGTGGGTCAGAATTCAGTCATGGACTAAACCGACATGGGGGGGGGGGCAGCCCAATCTGAGCAAGTGTAGTCTGTGTGGGGGGAGGTGGAGAGGGGAAGGGGAACAGAGTAGGAGATTAAAATAGCACAACACCAGGACTGTGGTGAGTGTCTGGATTCTCTCTGTGAATATATGCAGGAGTACACTAGGCTAGGTTAACTCTAGGTCAGTCTAAAGTCAGTTCACCTCTGGGAGACTTCAACAGGAGTATTGAGTCCTTTGGTAACACTACGTACATTAAAATCATACAGCACTCAAAGAATGCTTACTAATTGTATATGCAAAGCTTTGGTCCCCGATTCAAGTCAGTGGAGATTTGCCTCAATTCAGTGACCGAATTTCTGAATCTGAATTGAATCAGAGGACCCTTTAATCTCTCTGAATCGAATTGGAACCCTCTGAATCGATTTGGAGAGATTCTGAAAGATTCAGAGATTCAGACATAGAGACAGCTTTAAATGTTTTTTCCACATACCTCTAGGTAGCAGGGGCTCATGAGTGCCATGATGCTGGGGCACATGGACTGTCCCACAGCAGTGCAGGGGGCTTCCTAGTGTGCTCAGCAGCAGACCTTGAAGTGGACCTCAAGCGCTTCTGGCCCACTTTTGGGTCCACCGGGGAATGTGCTGGGATCCCCCCGTGGCTCAGTGACTGGTGCCTCCTGGGTCTGGGGGGGGCCACCTGGGGTCCCCCACGGCTGATCGCCAAGCTGGGGAGGTGCGGGGGGGAACCCCCAATGCACTCCCTGGCAGACCCAGAAGTAGACTGTAAGTACTTTGCTTTGTTACAATTTTTTGGTCCTTGGGCAAAGAATTCTGTCCCTTCTTTAACAAAATAGCTCCAGTTGAAAAATGTGGTTTGGGGTTTTTGTCACTGTTTTTGTTTTTGGTCACACAGAGAAAATTGGCAGTTTTCACTCACCACCCTTCCACTCTGCAATTCCAATCACTTGCTAAAATGAGTTAGAGCACAGTTCTTATATTATAAAAATCGCCTTATATGGTTAGATTGCATATTCAGTCAACCCCTGCCACCACATTACTTCTTATTTTTTAAGCCAAGCATGTAACCCAAGTGAATGTCTGCAGACTGTAAACTCAGAAATGGTTTTATAAATCTTTTCCAGCATGGAATGCAGAAAAAAAGCTAGAAGTTGATCTTTGTACTTTCTGGGAAAATTCATCGACTGCTTTGCTACAGTACTACAATGTAAATAGAAAGAATGACAGTCATGACTTTTCACAATCACTTAATTCACTTTAAAAAGCATTATGACTGTAAACAGGAATAAATACAATTTACCAGCACCATATATTAGTGGGACAATATATGGTAGCTTACACATAGTTATAGCCTCCACTAAATTATTGCACTTGGTTTACAAAAGCCAATGTATCATATCTACTTAAATATAAGATAACTGTTAATAAGACAACTCTCCAATAATTAGATTTTGTATATGGCAAATTTATAAATGTTACAATTTTCCAGGTATAGAATCTAATTATTGTAAGTTTGCTTTGACTCTGTCTCTCTCCCACTGCTACAGCACAGAAAATAAATTTGGGGGGATGAGAGGTCAAGGAAACTCATTTGTCCTCTGCCTCCCCTGACAACTTCTTCCCTTTGCAGCTCCTTCCTTCTTACTGCTGTAAACAGTGCGAGTCCTGGCCTAGTCATAATAGTGATTACATATGTGTAGGATGGCTAGAGGTTAGAAGTCTCTGGAACATGTAAACTTCTGACCTTGATGATGCTATGACATACTTAGGAAACTGAGGCATGCACAGCTGAAACCTTGTTATTTAACCAAAAAGTGGGAACTTTATGTTAATAAGTTATGAAGTGATAATGAATATGAGTGGTCCAAGAAAATGATACTGTTGAGTGACATTGATTGATTGAGATGTGCAAGCAGTGATTGGACCATGGTACGATTGGCAGGTAGTATGAAGAAGCCACTACAAAAGCCAGCGTGAGGCATCATCTTGGTGTGTGTGTGCACGCACATCTGCATGAGCGTGCAGGAGCGCGCATGTGTGTGTGCGTGTCTGCGTATGTGGTGAAGAGTTCATGCACCGAGAAGCTGTGTGAGCTGAGTCAGAGTTTTGAGCGGTGCTGAATCCGTTGGAGAGGCTGGGAAGACTGGGAGTGCGGGTGCTGAGTGGAGTGTGTGTGGGGACACCGGACTTCTCACCCGAGATACTCACCTCCATTTCCCCATAGGACAGGTAAAGTATCACCCTTCCCTTTAGAGGTCTCCAAGTACTCCACTTGCAGAGGAAAGGGTAGAAATCCTCTGCCTGGCAGGGATCTGACAGTAGGCCCTGCAGCCTGGGTGTCAGTGTTCTTGGCTGCCACCACTGGTGACAGGCTGGTATGGCTCTGTACATATTTGTAGATAACGTTCTGTTAAGTGGTTGTTAACTAGGTCATGTTGCTACAATTATTATTTTGTGCCTTGTAATACAGGTTGCTTATTAACCCTTACTTTGGTGTTTGTATTCATTAATAGTAGTGGGCCTCAGGGTGGGGCTGGGCCACAAGCCAATACTCTGAGGGATTAACCTTTTCAGGTGCAAGCGAATCATAGACCCCTGGGACAGTAGAGGCCTAACAAGCCTCTGCCTGTCTAATTACCCTTGTGCCAGGCTAGTCTTCACTGCCAGACCCTGCTCTCCCTAAGCACAAGGAAATGAAAGGCAAAACTGAAAATGCTGACTTTAAAATAAACATACTTGTATTAATCTGCATATAGGCAAATTACTATGGGCACCCATACAAATCATTTCTCTAAAATTGATGCATTTTACCTTTTTTTAAAAAAACTGCTGCCAGTTTCACCACAGGTACTCCATAAACACAGTTCTAAGAAGCACTTTTGTGCCTACTTTTATAACATATATAATGTATGTGTATGTGTGGGGGGGAGATCTACCTTTGGTGCAGAAGACCTGCACATTCCACTGTGCTGATTGTGACACTGACCATTCCCTGACCATTTGTGAAGTGAAGATTACAGCCAGGAAACTATACAGAGCAAAACCTAGGACCGAGCCTAAGATTGATACCACTAATGCCAAGAACCAGAGGAAGTGCAAGAGTTTGAGAAGGCTTTTGAACTGAGCATGTTTGGGAAGTTGCAACCACAGAAAGCAGAGGAAATTTGGGAAGGTTTAAAAACTGCTATCTACGAAACAGATAAAGTTAAAGTTACATTTGAGAAAAAGAGACCAGTCAATAAAGACTGGTTAGAAGAAAATGCAGAAGAACTGTTACCTCTCATCAACATGGAGAACGCAGCTGATCTGGAACACAACAGGAAGCCAACAGAGGACACCAAAGCAACACTTCAACAGGGAAAAATGATGTACAGAAAGCAGCCAGAAACTGTGCAAATCAGTGCTGGATCAAGCATTGTGATGAAATGCAAACAGAATTCAACACAGGAAACCTAAAAGTAATGTATGATGGTCTGAAAAAAGCTCTAGGCTCCATTGTCAACAAGGCTGCCCCTTCATGTCATGCAGTGGTGAAGTCACTACAGATAGAAGCAAGCCGATGTCCCATTGGGTTGAACATGACTCAGAGCTATACTCACAAGAAAGAAACATCACCATTGAATCACTGGACCAAATACCAACTCTACAGATCATGCCATAGTTAGATGTGGAGCCCACTATAGAAGAAATAAGTAAGGCCATTGATTCATTATCAAGTGGCAAGTTTCCTGGAAAAGATGGCATCCCAGCAGAAATTCTCAAGTGTGGGAAAGAAGCCTACTACCATATCTTCATCAGTTGCTATTCAAATGATGGAAAGAGGGTGAGGTACCACAAGATATGCGTGATGCAAATATCATTACTTCATATAAAATAAAGGAGATAAGGGTGATTGCAACAACTACAGAGGCATCACGCTACTAAGCATAGCAGGAAAGGCTTTTGCAAGGGTCATCTTGGTGCACATACAGTAGCTGGTGAGAGGTATCTATCCTGAATCTCAGTGTGGATTCAGGGCTGGAAGATCAACCATAGACATGATGTTCTCCCTACATCAACTTTAAGAAAAATGCAGGGAGTAAAACTGACCTTTGTACATCATCTTCGTAGATCTAACCAAAGCATTTGGCACCGTCAGCAGAGCAGACCTGTTTGCAGTCCTAGAAAAGATAGAATGCCCACCAATCCTATAAGTCTTATACATTCCTTCCATGACAACATGAAGGCAACCATTCAGTTTGATGGGTCCACTTCTGACATCTCCAAGGTGAAAAGTGGAGTTGAAGCAAGGATGATTCTTGCCCCCATGCTCTTTGGAATCTTCTTCTCAGTACTCAGCGTGGGGCAGCAAGGGGCAGTGGGGATTGCCCCCCCCCCCCACCTGGCAGCAGCTGGTGAGTGGGGGCTTTTTTTCCCCAAAGAGCTGAGATCTGGGATGGGCAGGGCAGACATTGCTGGGACTGGGAGAGTGCACGGGGGCTGGGGCCTATGTGATTCATAGATTCAGCAGATTTGGCAGCAGCCAAATCTCCAAATCAGATTCAGTCGAATCAATTCAGGACAGTGATTTGAATCACCGAACCAAATCACTGTCCCCCCGAATTGGCTGAATCCAAATCTGAAGCAAATACTAGTGGTTTTGCACAGACCTATTAAGCAGCTTTCACCTCCTTTGTTTACATCACATACTCAACATCAAATGGCAAGATAAAGCTACCAACACAGAGGTTCTTCAAAGGGCAAATTTACCAAGTGTGACAGCCTTACTCAAACACAGATGACTGTGATGGCTAGGCCGTCTGAGCAGATTGGAAGATTGACACATATGCAAGAACATGCTATATAGAGAACCACCGGAGGAAACAAAGAACAACAGGATGTCCCAAACTTTGCTACAAAGACGCATGCAAGAGAGATATGAAGGCATTTGGAATTGATCCTGACCAATAGGAAACCTTGGCAAGTGATCATAACAAGTAGAGTCATCATTTCCACCAAGGCATCAAAGTCCTCAACAGAAATTGGCTCCAACAGCTTGAAGAGAAAAGAGCCCATAGGGAGCAAGCAGCTCCCAAGCCAACTAATCATGACTTATACATTTGTAACCACTGACACAGATCATGTAGATCTCAGATTGGGCTATACAGTCACATGAGACACTGCAAACCATCTACATCATATGCTGCAATATCCAGCGTCTCCCATAAATGAAAGGATGCCAAATTACATGTATAATCAATCAATCTTACTTCCAAGGCCAAATCAGTTCTGAATTAAGTTCCATATTTCAACTGAGCAGAACTCAATCATTTAAGTCTGTGTGGCACTACCACTGGTAAGTATCCTGCCTCCCAGATTTTTCTGTCTGGGTTTTCAGATGTTTCAAATCCATGACCATCATCCTACATGCAAGCCTCAAGCCCAGAGCCCTTGGAGTTCAAATGCTCCCTAGTCTTGCTTGCCCCTAGCCAAAAAACCAAAGGAGCAAGCTAGAGGGAAAGCTCGAAATCAATCCCCCATCACCATAAATTGTTTAGCTGAGATCCTTACATTTGTAGACTCTCCCAGGGGTCAACCTGCTCACAGTGCAAGGGATAGGCCTTCACCCTATAACTACACCAAGTCATTTAAGGCCAAGAAGATCATGGCATCTCCCCTGCTCTCCCCTGCCAGGTACAAACAATATATGATATTAGTCCAAAGTCAAAAGGCTCATGATTTACCACATAGCTAATTGGGCTTTGTCCCAGCAGTCAACAGCATTTCAAACCAAGGTGACCCAATAGCTGAGCACTGCTCAGTATGCACATATTCCAGATACTCCATAAAGGATCCATGTGCTTAGTAGCACCACCCCCCCTCCTCAGGACTGGAACCAGGTGTTCTTGTCATGAGTCCTGGGATCCTCCAAACAATTATATGCAGAAAAAGCATAGGGCAGCCTAGTCTGGCTCCACCTCATGGAGGGTGAGGCTACACTAATCACATGCAACAGGTTGAAAGAATGGGTGACAGAGAGATTCTGGGTGAACTGTTTGGGTCCCTGTTTGGTAATTTTTGCCAGACATTTGAGGCTGGTGAAGAAACAGGAATTACTGGAAATTGGAAAGAAAGGCACAGTTCAGCTGCGTGCGTGAAAAGGAAGTTGAAAAGTATTCAATGTAGTGGCTTACCATGACTTTAAAAAGAGTTGGTGCTCAGGGGGCTGAGTACAATGAGCACTACCACATATATTATTCAAATGTGCTGCACTAGCCTGTCTTTGTGATCAGTTCCCATCAAATGTGTTTGCCTAATATGAATCACGTATTTATATTAATAATCAGCACTGGCTACATTCAATCAACTTCAGACCTGCTTTCCATTCCTGAACACATGCTGACTTTAGCAGCTGTTCAAAGATAGACAGTGTATTTTATGTGATTTCTCTGTATGCAAACATAAGATGAGGAGCCTTTTTCTCCTGTGCTGATTGGGGGTGGGAAAAAAAAATCTCATTTTATATTTGAATACATATAGTAATAATTCAAAGTAATGCAAAATATTCAGAGCACAAATTGTAATTAGGTGTTGACACTTTTATACAAGTTAATTTTATTTTTACAAATCATAGAATCATAGAAAATTAGGGTTGGAAGGGACTTCAGGAGGTCATTTAGTCCAACCCCCTGCTCAAAGCAGGCCAATCCCCAACTAGATTATCGCAGCCAAGGTTTTGTTTAGCCGAGTCTTCAAAACCTCCCAGGATGGAGATGCCACCACCACTCTGGGTAACTTGTTTTGGTGTCTTACCAACCTCCTAGTGAAAGAGTTTTTCCTAATATCTAAGCTGAACTTCTTTTGCTGAAACTTGAGACCATTGCTCCTTGTTCTGTTATCTGCCACCATGGAGAACAGTTCAGTTCCATCCTCTTGGGAAACACAGGTAGCTGAAGGCTAATATTAAAGGAAAAGGCACTTTTCATTTAAGTGATGTACATATTGCTACAAAGCAGGAATTTAAAAAATAATCTGTAAAATGGTTAAATATATTATTCCATTGCAACTCTGTGTAAAATTGATCACTGTATCTGTCTATAAATTATATCAATGTTATCCAACCTTTTCCAGCACAAGGCACACTTACATTAATAAAATTTTTCTGCGGCACACCTGTTATGGCATTCCCCATCCTCATACCTATTGTACCTCATTACCATGGCAAAATTCCACAGCACACCTGTTCATTTCTGACAGCACACTTTTGTGCTGTGGCACACTGGTTGGGAAACACTGATTTATGTTATTATGCACACTGCAGGCCAAATTCAATGCTTTCATAAGGTATTCATTAATGAGGTGAAAAGATCTGAGAGAGTTTCTTGTACACTGAGGAATTTATGCTATGTTCCTGGGAGGTCTGAAAGAAACAGCAGCAATATACCGATCCAAACTCTTCCCTAGATAACTCCAGGACTTATACTGGAAGTTGAACCAGTTTAAATTAGGAGAGCACTTGGTCCAAAGATTAGATTAGATTTTCAAGTACAGCAAGTGAAAGAACACAGCTATGGGTGATAAAAAAAAAAAAATTCTTCCTTAAAAAAGAATCACTGTTCCTTCCCTGGAAATATTATACACTAAGTAGTTACTTTATTACATATACGATCACACGATTTTGTAGTGCCACAGGTGAGTTTTATTCCTAACTAGAGAAGTATATTTTAAGAACTATGGAGCTATGGAAACCACTCTGAAACATGTTATAGGGTTTGTTTTATCTACACTGTAGTACTGCCATAATTTGTAGAGCAAATAAAAAAAGGGTAATGTAAACAGTTCTAATGTTAAATTATAGTAGGCCCGATCTTGCCATTCTTTCTTAGAAAAATGCTCACTCAGTTCAACTGGTATTTTATCTGAGTAAAATTTCCGGCGGCAGGCCCCCAAGATAATAAGTGCCTGCAGTGCTTACAGGAGGGCAGTGCAGAGATATGCAGCTTCTGAAATATTTAAACATTAAACTTTCACTGAAAAATGAAGAACAACCTCTGGCCCTACAGATTTAAAGTCACTAATGAAGCAATATATACATCATTTTTCAAATAAAAAAAGCTAAATCTTGTTTTATTAGTATGTAAATCTGTTCATTAGAGATGATAACTCATTTTATACTCATTATTTACACTGGTGCCAATGTTGGTCTTTTGCATGGAAGCAACAGTTTTTTTTCAAGGCCCACTTTACATATCCAGTGCTTTGTAACATCTTCAGTTGCAGCTTTATAAACTTGTTCTTAAATTACTTTGCAATAAGTCAAAAGCAGCCAGATTTTTAAAATCTACTTTTGAACCAGATTTGTGACATCAAATTTTAGAAATCCAGAACCTTGAAATCGACATGAAGCATTGCATGACAATGCATAATATTCATAACTTTTATCATAAAAAATTTTCTGCTCTCTTTTTAATGTCACTTTCGTGTGTTTATAGAACATAATAATTAGAGCAGCAATTTTTCTTTAGATTGAAAGTCCTGCCACCATTCCTACCATACTCTATTTTTACAAGGGCTTACTGCTTATTAGCAACTATCTGCTTCACATTGCAGCTTGGTATAAAAAGTCTTAGCTCAATGGTTATTTTAAAAACAAACCAAGATGGTTGTTTTTAAGCCATGTCAAGTAAACAGCATTTTTTGCTTTTTTGTCGGTTGCAATTTATCAGTCATTTTGGCTGCAAAGTGGACTGAACTGGGGGCAAGTGAAGTGCTGTTAAAAATGAAATAGTTGGATCCTAAATAAAGAACAGAACTCTCTGTTCATTTTAAAAATGCTGTAAGAGTTAGGGACTGCTACAGTAACTTTTTGAGTGCAGTGCTTAGTACCTTCATACTGTTCTGAGGTATTAGTCAGCTGTACTGGAATCAGTATAAGAACCAGAGACGAAGGTAATGTGTCAAAGCAACAATTAGGGATTCCTGCTATAACAGGAATCACTCTCTTATAGTGAAGCAGCTGTTGCATTACTATTCAGGCAGCTGAGTGAGTCATTTGATGGAATGGCTCTTTGTTCTTCACTTCATAAGGGTTAACAATCACTTCTCCTTTTAATGGTCTTGATGTCTTTGTCTTGAGCTAACATTTCTTAGAGTAATTTTGCTGCCTGTTGGCTGTCTCTTGGTCTCTCTCCTATTACACAGCCTTGTAGATGCTACAGCTGTTTCAAAACCATAGAACTACCCATTGAGACTAGTCTTCAGCAGATAGGGTTTCAACTTTATTTAAGTTGGAAAGGGAGGATGAGTCTTATGAATATTAGGCTCTTGCTTGCTGTATGCAGTCATGACTCTGAAAAATCTTTTCTCTTCAATCTGTCTTTCAAAAACAAGGTGTACATTACATTTGAAGGTAAGTTGTATGTGAGAAACTATGGTATACCATACACACATTTCCAAAGAAACTAATTTCAGCTATTGTTTTTTTGTTTTGCAAAACAGAGTAAATGATTTGCTATGAATTCAGCAGCATTGGGGTGATGATGTAGCTGTGATAAATCCAGGAAAAATGCATAAAGGAAGGATCTTTATGAGTCTGAAGAACCCAAAAGTTGTTTATATTCCTAGCAACTATACAATTGGTCCAATAAAAGATATCACCCACAAAAATCCTTGCTATGAATTAGTCACTTGTTTCTGAACATATATATAGCCCTTGAATTCAAAGCATATGGGCAAAAAGCTGCACTCAGGGCTAAGTTAATACTTTGTATCCATGTTGCAAACACTGGTGTATGTGATAAGTCATCAAAAGAATACAGATGTTATCCATGTTTCAGAATAAGAAAAAGAATGGTTGGAGAATGGTGAGATTTCTTCAACTAAACATATGAAATCCAATTAATCACTTATGCAAAAATTCCACAGAATGGCTGTTTGCTAGATTTTCATAAGGAAACATGGAAGAAAAGACAGTTTTGGGTTGTTACTGAATCTACAAACAAGTTGGAGGATAATACTGTATCTTTAGCATTTTTGTTTCATCAACTATTTTTCTACCAACTATGAAAACACTGTATACAAAGCTAAAAAGACTTTACTATTTGCTGTTTAAGACACAGAAACAGTTAATTATTATGCCCTTGTTAAGGACTAATGACAAACAGCAAAATGGATTTAGTTTTTGCTAGTACCTTCAGCAGTGAAGAGCTTTCAAAGAAAGGGAAAGAGACAGGTGAGGCAATGAAAGTGGAAGGAGAAGAGGAAAGAAAAAACATGTGAATTCCTTTTATGGTCAAATTTTGTAAAAATACCCACCTACTACTTTAGTGGCATAACCTGGGGGAAAAGGGGGCAATAGGCCAACTGTCCTGGGCACCACTTTGGGGGCGTGGGGGAAAAAAGACTGCTGCTGGCAGCTGCATGTTTATGATAATGAATAGGAAGTTGCCATTTGCACTTTGTCTTGGACACTCACCCACATCCCTACGCTGCTGCACTATTGAACACGTTGAAACGACTATGTCTGGCCTGACCTGCATAAGACTTAATTAAACCAATGACTCAGTGTGACCAGGCAGTCTTGAAACACAGGCTATAGGTTTAAAGATGGAAGAGTTCATATAATAATTACAGAAAAAAAATTACTATCTAAATATTTAGATTGAACGGTCACAAAAAGTATACCAGGAGATTGTGTTTTCAGTATACCTTGTTAGACAAAGCTTCATGGCAGATCCACTTAGCCTAATCTGTAAAAAATAAACCTGCTCATTCAGCTGTTCAGGATGATATCTGAGAAATTTGCTGCAGGAGTGGTATAAGAAACCCCAAAGAACTGCTTAGGGACAGTGACTTTTGAAAGACAGTGCAGAAATAAAGTGAGGTTGCTTTGTTATACTATAGGGCTGCACAAGGCTGAATTTCAGTCATTAACAGATTGGAAAAAAAGCTCTCTCAAAAAAAAAAAAATTCACTTGTAGGGGAACAGTCATAGAATTACAGAAAATTAAGGTCAGAAGGGACCTTGAGAAATCATTGACTGTCTATACACATGCTTGTTGGTGTTCTAAGTAGAATGCATTTGAACAGATTCAATTAATCAAGTCTGCTCCACATTTGAATTGGAACACTCCAGCGTTGCTCCAGTATCACATGTATTAACCCTCTGTGCATTTTAAAATGGCTGTAGGGTACTTTATCTAAACCTTGTCAAATGAGGTTTAGAATAAAGCATCCCACAGTCATTTTTAAATACACAGGTGCTTAAGACACATGACGGTGAGGTCAGCAACCATTCTAATTATAATGCCCTCCCTTCCTCCGCACCTCCAAGCATGTGTGTAGGCAGCCATTGAGACCAAAAGCCTGCTCTAGGGAGGACCACCTCTGTCCAAAATATGCCAGACAAATGGTTATCTCACTTGTACTTAAAACCTTCTAGTGACAGATATTCCAAAGCCTCCGTAGATAATCTTAAATGACCTCACAGTCAGTACTTAAAAACCCTCAGAGTCCAAAGGTTTTCCTAATACATAAACTTATTTCAATTGAAGCCCATTGCTTCCTGTCTTGTTCCTTGTGGACCTAGAGAACAGTTGCCCTTTTTATAACACCATATTTTTGGTATTGCTTTCTTCTCAGGACTAATTAATCCTAATTCTTCCCACCTGTCCTCATGTGTAAAGTTTTCTAGAACTTTAATAATTTCTATTGCTCTCCTCTGAACTCTTTCCAATTTATCCACATCCTTCTTAAGCCCTAAATAAGAGAAAGAATTCCAAATGAGGTGCTATCAATGCTAAATACAGTGGAAGGATTGTTTCTTGTGATTTCCATGTAAATGGTAACTTTCAGAAGTTTTCATAACAATCTGGTATTTTCAAAAATGAAATAAGCACTGCTGAAAAATGCCAGATTGTCAGCTCTTGTAATAGAATTCCGACATATTCCCAAAATGAGAACCTCACAGGCACACTGCACACACAATGTCCTTCAACCTTGTTCTTCAGGGTTGAGAGGATTGTGTTCATTTAGTTCTTGAAACACTGCTGAGAATGCCAATTACTACTAATTGTGATGGTGATCTGCAACACATACGTTTAGGAAATGAACATCTGTCAATTTTTCAAGTTTTCAAATCACAACAAAAAATGATATCAGATCATCTGGCTCTCCACCCAAGAGCAGAATACATTTATTCTTTCTCTCTCTGTTTCCTTCTGCCTCACAAACACACATAAACACAAAAAAATGCTCTTAAATCATATGTTTAATGATTTGAACAAATTTTCTGTGAAAAACCAAACAAATATTATTCTTGCACCATAATTCTTTTGTACTCTCTCTTCACTTCCATTCTAGGGTATCTTAAAATCAGTCCTTATCACCTGCGCTTGTCTGGTTGAAAATTTCATCAGATTTTTTGATAAAAAATATTTTTGGAAAAAAAGAATGTTTTCAGAAGCCCATGCCCAAAAACAAATACCAAAGTCTGCAAAGGTTCAACTCTCACTGAAAATGAAAATAGTTTAATTTGCTCATGTCACTGCCACTCATTTACTAAGTGAGGAGCATTGGCAGCTGTTAGACCCTACATATTTTTCTCCCTTTTCCAAATCTTATTAAAGGATGATCAATGTGAGGGACAGATAGCAGAAGCAAATCCAAGGTCTATATAATGGCAGGAATGTAAATGGAGAGTGATCACTGATACTATCAATAGTCCAAAAAGATTTCAGTGCAGGAAATGGAAGGTCAACTGAATAACTTTGTATCATTTTCTTTCCCTTTTTGGCTAAGTATAGACAGCCAAAAAGCCTGAGGCTGAATTGATTCAGTCTCTGCAAGTTAGTCTAAGATGCAGAGATGAAATTGAGAAACAACTAGACGCACATTTACTTTACACATTTGATTCAGGAAAAGCAGTGGCTCAGGCAGAAGCCGGGGTGAGGACTCGAACATGCTTCTCTGGCACACAGCCAGCATGGGCTGTGTGTTCGCTTCTTCTTCTGGCTGTCCCCAAGGTCTCTGGGATTTGCAGTCCAGAATCACAAAAGCAGGACTCTACAGGGTTGCTCATCACTTCCCCTTCCTGCTTCCAGGTGTCTCTGGAATTTGTAGTCCACAGTCACAGCCAGCAGTAACTTTCAGTAAGTTTAACAGGGCAAGGAACCTCTGTACTTGGGGGGATTTAGTGGAGGTAGGGGGATTTAACTCCCACCTCCCTGGCCACAGACCTCAGCAGGGGTTTGCCCAGATGGGAGTTGGCAGTCCCTGTCTCCCCACTCCAAACCTTCTCTGCTGGAGCAGATAGCCTAGCCCAGCCCAGGGCTGGAAAGCATGCTGGGGGACTGATTTAACTTGAACCAGGAATGGCTCTGGAACAGAAGTTTCATAAACCAGTTAAGTCTGATACTACATTCAACCAGGTTTATTTTAAACCAGTTTCGGTCATTTTAAAATTGGTTTGTGTGCACTGAACTTCTGTTCTGCTACAGGTTTAAACCAGTTTCTGATCAGTTAAACCAATTTATGTGTAACTTCTGTCCCTAGCCTTTGAGGGCAAAAATGCCCTAAACTGAATATAAAATAAACTTCATAGCTTAGTTCTGAGGGCCATTTGACTTCTAGGCAGATTTATATCCAGAACAACAATTTTCAAACTTACTTAAAGGCAGAGAATTTTTATTGACATTCAGGTGAAACATCCCTTTTCTTGTTTTGATTCAGTGAGTTCAAGTTATACCATTTCACTATTCCAAATCTTTGTCTCTTTTTTTTGGTTCTCACATCATATTTTTAGATTTATAGCTCTTTCCCTATACCCATTTAACATTTTTAAGCTTTTAAGTACATCTCTCTAGCTTTGTGTAGCCCTGTGACATAACAAAAAGCATAATGCACTTTTAAAGGGAAAAAATCAGAAGAAGCTATCAGATTTTTCCTCTTTCTCTCCCTCTTTCTTTGAGATTAACATTTCCCTCTTTCTTTAAGTCTTGAGTATATCTTCATTTACCACACAAGAACAAATGCATTGCAGAGAAACTGTGTCGTTGGTGATCTGGAATGGAAAATGTCTTACCTATTCATTTCCTTTCTGTGATTAACATCTCTACCAATCCATTACTAATATATTATTCGCCTTTAGACAAAACCCAAGGCAGTTCAAGTGAACAGGCAGGAAGCTCAGTCTATAAACCAAGCCCATTCCCCCCTCCTGCCAGATGAGTACCTCCAAAAGTGTGTAGATAACTAGGGACTTATTAACTCTGTAACTTTAACTTTTCAACCAGAACAAAAAATGAATGTTAGGTCACCTATGAGAAGCCTGTAACTTACATTAAAATAGTAAACCCACTACGGGTGACTCAGGTTGAAGATATTAATCACAGCTAGGATAGGGAAAGCAACGGAAGTTTGCCATTGTTTCGTAACTTCGTATTCCAGGTTCTGTAGCCTGTTCTTCATCTTTGCTTTGGCCCTCTTTTGACCTACATATCTGAGTCATCTCAAAGTTTTGCTGTTTCTTTTTACATAGTACTTCCAAGATTCAGCTATATCAGGCTGACCAGATTGCCAAGGCTTTTGTTCATGTCCTGATCACCCTAACCCAATCACCTTGCTACCAGCCACTTTGGTGCCCTGTCTAATTAGCAGTGCAGTGGTTTTTCTTGACACCAGGAAATCCCAGTATTAAACCCGCCCCCCACCAAAAAAAGCGGTACAGCCCACATGGCAATGGGGCTGCAGTGCCAATGTAAAAAAAAAAAGCTGCTAAAAAAAAAACCCCCACACCATAAAAAAAGCGGTGCCCTGCCTAAAACTGGAGTCTAGCTGGCCAGAGCCATGCTCCAGCTGACAGCCAGGCTCTGTGCACCTGGATCACCACTGCTGCAGCCCCAGGAGGTCCCTAGGATCCCAGGCAAGGCTTCTGGGGCCAGACCAGGTAGCAGCCTTGGCTACCTTACCTGGGGCAATTTGCGATATTCCAGACCATGCATGCAGGGGCATGCCTTGGAACAAATAGCAGTGGTGCAAATATATACCACTACTATTTGTCCCTGGGGAAATGCATGTTCCCACTCATGGGGATGTGCCCCAGAAGTCCGTTAAAAGCATTGCCACTGAGACGATCTGTCTGGCTCATTGCTTCAACAGCATAATTCCCATCTGTATGGCCCTTGAGAGTCTCCTCGTCTTCCACTGCATCCAATACAGGCCCCTTGTTTTTACCTTGAAGACCTTTCATTATTTAGCTATTTCATTCTATTGGGTCTATTTAGTTTATTAAATAATTGACCCCCGCCTTCCCTATACTAATGACAGCCTTGTCTGCTTCTTCTACAGGCACCTCTAAGTTTCCCTATGTGAACAAGGAAAACTCCAAATTTGATAAAACTGTCATCATACCCATTTTTAAATCACTCCTCAAAATCTGTTTTTGCCATGATGTTTACATATCACCCTGAAAGTGGTTAGGAAAATGCCATTCTGTGCTGTTTATTTCCTACAAACTCTAAGTGAAATTCTGGCTTTACTAATATCACAGGAGTTTTCCCGCTCATTTCACCAAGTCCAGGATTTTACTCTCTAATTTTGTTTTTGTTGTTGTTAGTGATACTTTTTTCTGGGTTACAATCATTTGTCTTTTCCATTAGCTACTGCATTCTGCATGTCACAACAATTGTGAGATTGCTGGAGTGGGGACTGTTCTTGTTACATGTCTGTACCACACTGAATGCAACATACCCCTGATGCTCAGTATGAAACTACTAAGAATACAAAACAAAAGTAAATAATACTTCAACAGGCTATACTTGGTATGAACCTGACTGTCACAGATTCAGTCTGACTAAGGGATCAAAAAACTCACACAATTATAAGCAAGGAATTCAGAACTTTTGGAAGTTCTTGTCTAAATCAGTTTAAATGGGTAAATGAGTGTCTAAATGAAGGATATAATTATGAATAGTGTTTGCCAGCTGATTTCAAAGGAGCAACATTATTTTGTTGTAGATACAACCATATGCTTATATTTCACAAAAGCACATCAAGATAGGGAAGGATGTTTACATTATGGACTCCATTTTTTAAGAAACGAGAACATCTAAATAGAAATCTATATTTTTACATGTATATTAAAAACCGGTTGAAATACAGACTTAAACCAGCACAAAAATGTTACTAATTGATATAATTTAAAACTAATTTATTAGTTCCCCAAGCAGCTGGAATTCAGGAAGTGTGTGCACTGTTGACATTGGCTAGTTTAGGGAGTACCATTCTAGAGTGTATTCCTATGTGCTGGAACAGTGGAAAAACTAATATACTTTAAAAAATCCATTGTCAGCACTTTACATGTTGCTTTGCAGGTTTTTTCCAGTCCAAATGAAGGTTAGAGCAAGCAAACTGTAGCATGCTGCAAATGCCATTCTATATTTTGTTTGACCATCATGTTTAAATTACCATGATATTGAAAATAGTAGTGAAGCTGTCCAAAAGTTCAAAATTTTGTGTTCGTTGTCAATGTATTAAAGGGCATTTCACAAAGATCTCTAAAGCTTATTAGTCATTCTAACTTACAAAAGTTTACTACAATAAGAGCCTTTTTTCCTTCGGAAGTAGTATGAAACTGCTTAGAATACTGCAAGAAACGATGCCCAAACTGAGCTGTTATTTATTGGAAGTCATTACATAGGACACACTATCTACCACTTCCTATGCTCATGTATATTTCTCTCTTAATTATTATCTAGATTGAGTTAACACCCAAAATATACCAGGAGAGGGTTTTTGTTTGTTTTTTGCTTGTTTGTTTGTTTGGTTTTACACACAGGGAGAAACAGAAGAACACACCAGTTAAGAACTATTAAATTCGTGCGATATACTTAGGTAAATTGACAAACAGAATATTAATTTTATAGTCTTAGACTCCTACCTGCAAGATGGTTTCATGTCAATTCCCATTCATTAGCCCACAAAAGGACATGAGTAACTTAGATGTCAAAATATTTGCTTTAGTAAGAACATTAATGAATCTATTTTGGGAGAGGGAAGGTGAGGCAGAAATGAGTGCACGTGGATATAGTACTCATGAAGACTATACTCCTGGAAACGGATGCAGGGATGAACAATAGGGCTGTGTGAAGTGTCAGGTGCTGATTTGATTCAGAGGAGATTCGGCCCGATTCAGTGGACAAGTCTCCAAATCTGAATTGAATCAGGGGACCAATTAAAAGGTCCAGATTAATTCGAAGCTCTCCAAATTGATTTGGAAAAGATTTGGACAGCTTTGGCGATTTGGGCAGTCCCTGCTGGCTGCATCAGGTAGCTGGATCCAGACTCCATGCTGGTAAGTAGGGGCGGGGGGCGGGACTGGAGGAGAGGGAGGGGATCATGGGGGGACCCCTGTCAGGCCCCATCCCCTGCCTGCTTCCCAAACCCCTCTGAGCACCCCTGACCCCCACCCACTCTCCCAGCCCCCCCATGGCTGTCCCCCCAGCCCCAGCTCCCAGTTGTTTAAAAAAAAGCTCCCAGTCACCATCTGCTGCCAGGCAGGGGCAGCAATCCCCACTGCCCCATGCTGTATGGGGGGGCTCTTCCATGAGCCCTCAACTCCCACCTGCTTCTCCTAGCCCTGCCCCCACTATGGCTGCCCCGCCCACCCCACCTCCAGGCCCTTTAAAAAACCCCACAAAACCCCCCACACACACTCACCGGCTTTTGTAGTGGCCTCGGGGCTTCTAGGGGCTCATGGGAGAGCCCCTCATGCAGTGCCAGTGAGTGAGGGTTTTTTTTCTTTTTTAAAGGGCTAGGAGCTGGGCTAGGCATAGCAGCCATGGGAAGCTCGTGACAGAGCCCCCCATGCAGCATGGGCAGCAGGGATTGCCCCCCACTGGCAGCAGCCAGTGACTGGGGGCTTTCCCCCCCGCCCCCAAAAGCCAGGAGCTGGGGCCAGGCAGGTCTGGGAGAGTGGGCAGGGGATTGGGTTTGTCTGATTCAGAGATTCGGCAGCAGCATAATCTCCAGATCGATTCAGGACAGTGATTTGAATCAATACACATACAGTCTGAAGTGCTCCAAGTACTTTTAAAGTACTCCACACAGAAAGATACAGACATACAGAAAGAAGTGCTTTGAAATGGCATTCTAAAAGAGAGAGAGAGAGATCTTTGAAGCATTTCGTTTTGACACACTTTCTGAACACCTATACAGCAGGCCTCCAGCATCCTACAGTCCTCTTCTTTCTACCCCACCTGACTGAAGGAAGAGAGGGGAGAGAAAAATAAACAACCAAAGAGTGTTGTCCTTTGCATTTGACTGTCCTTGGGAACCTCCCTAGACCAGAGGTATGGAGAGATTCTGGCCCTTCAGCTTCCGCTCTAGCTGCATGCCTTCACAGTCATTTGGAGGCTTCTGATGGGAAGAGATGGGTGAATGCTTACATGGCACTGAAACACGCTGAATTCAAAGCACTCTGAAATTAGGAGCTCTTCAAATGTACACTGCTAATGAGACAGCTATAAACATAGGGACTGACTCACATTGTTAACTTCTTTTGTGTCCATTGTGCTTAACTGTTCTGTTAAAAAGAAATAAAGCTTTCACTCTGCCTGTTATCATTCAAATAAAAATGAGCCATGGGAAATAAACCTTTTCTTACTCAGAATCCCATTCCTGCTGATGACAACAGCAAAAGTAGAGTTACATTTTGTCTACAGAGTTCTCATAGCAGACTTGTCTGATATTACATAAAGCAGCTGAAATAACAGCTAATAAATGTATCATAATAATTTCTAGCATCCAAAATGTATTCAACAATGATAATGTGCTTATATTTTTACAAACATTTTGAGTAAACTCTCATTATCCAAATCTTACCGACCTAAAATAAAGTTACTTGAAATGCCTAGAAATATGCAAGTTAAGCTTTGAAACAGGAAGGTTTGGATACCCACTTTTTTCCACTCTGTGTATAAGGGAACAGAACAGTTTTAGATCCCCAGTTCCTTTGGATAGCCAATACTGTATTATGTTTGACCTTACTTATGTAAACGTACAACGGGTCTGTCCAAATTCTTCTACATGCTGGATTGATTAAATTAAAAAAACAGGCAAGTTACCCACCACTTGACAGCATTAGTAATAAAAATAATTTCTCATAAACACATAACCTGACAAAAATCTTAACTTAGGGCAAGTTATTTAGGGAGGACAAAGCTGCATTTAAAGTATCCCACTAGTCCATATTGACTGCTAAATGATCTACAGAAAGAAACTCACCTAGAAATGGATTTAATTCAAGCACAATAAAAATTGTAATAATGTTTCAATTAAAACCCAACCAATGCATACAGTTGCATGCAACTCTTAATTTTGCATTTTGACAACACTGTGAGAATTCACGTAATCTTGTCAAAGGTTTTTCCCTGTTTAAGGTATACACATACATCACTTAAAACACAGTCCAGGCTAATGGGTAAGTAGAGATTACAAAGATGATAATGACAGCAAAGCTTACATCTTTATTTCATTCATCTGAAGCAAGGGTTTGGTACAGCTCAGCAGCTTGTTGCTGATTATGACAGTGTAAAAGGACAAATTTTGGAAGAGGGGCAACAAGGCCATCCATGCAAATTCCAAAAAGTAGTTCCTCACAGCAAACCTCTTGATTCTTAACATATCCACCTTGAAAGAACAAAAGTCTCAATCTACCGTGGTTTTAGGAAATCCACATTCAAAGTATGAATCTTAGATTATATTTAGCCAGAATTTAAACAAGACAAATTAGCAAATAATGTTAATTTTCCTACTTGCTGGATTAATTTTACACCTACTGTCCCTTTCTATTTCCTCCTACACTTCCTCCTTAATTGTAATTTTCAGCAAGAAACACCAGAATATAAATTAGATATTAAAATAGTTTAAACTAGTGGTAGAAAACATGCTTTTCCTAAAATATGGTAACCATTACCTGGAATAAAAGTTTCTGAACTAGAACTGATTAATATCATTTTCTCTTCCCAATCTCCCTCACTTCCATAGTACTCAGCGTACTTGCTAGGTCTTGGGAGAACCATATGAACAGCATGCTAAAATTGTCTACACAACGTAAAGGTCATAACTTTTTCCTCTTCTATTCATGTATAATCTAACAGAGTATGAGACACAAAAAGAAAACATAAATATAAAGGTTAAACTCACCATGCAGAACAGAAATGCGATAACCAATATTCAGCCATGTAATTGAATCCTATTTTATTGATGTCTAATTTATTTTCCAAAAAACAAAGCAAAGTTAATAGCAATAATGTCTCATGTATATAAGAATATAACAAAGACAATAAATGGATATCCACCTTCTCTACAGTGAATATTTTTTTCCCTCTTCAACCCAATATTTGGTTCTCATAGGTAAGCAATACACAAATAGGCAGTAAGTCAACAAAATAGCCAGTAAGTCCTACCCTGGGCTTCAGAAAAGCAGACTTGGATTCACTCAGGGAACTCACGGGCAGGATCCCCTGAGAAGTCAGCCTGAGGTAGAAAAGAGTCCAGGACAGCAGGCTGTACTTGAAAGAAGCCTTACTGAAAGTGCAGGGAGTGCAGGAAGGCTAGCAAGTATGGCAGAAGACCAGGCTGGCCAAGCAGGGAACTCTTCAGTAAACTAAATTACAAAAAGAAAGCTTATAAGTAGAAACTAAAACAAATAACCAGGGAATAATATAAACGCATTGCTCGGACATGCAGGGATGAAGTCAGGAAGGCCAAAGCACAATCGGAGTTGCAGCTAGCAAAGGATGTGAAGGGTAACAAGAAGGGTTTCTACAAGTACGTTGGTAACAAGAGGATGATCAGAGAAAGTGTGGGTCCCTTACTGAATGGGGGAGGCAACCTTGTGACAGAGGATGAAGAAAAGGCCAAAGTGTTCAATGCCTTTTTTGCCTCAGTCTTCACAGGCAAGGTCAATTCCAAGACTACTGCACCGGGCAGCACAGTTTGGGAAGGAGGTGAGCAATCCTCAGTGGTGAAAGAACAGATTAGGGACTACTTAGAAAAGCTGGATGTCTACCAATCCATGGGGCCGGATGGGATGCACCCAAGTGTGCTGAGGGCATTGGCCATCATCTTTGAAAATTCATGGCAATCAAGAGAAGTCCCGGCTGATTGGAAAAAGGCAAACATAGTCCCTATATTTAAGAAAGGGAAAAGGTAGATCCATGGAGCCACAGATCAGTCAGCCTTACATCAGTCCCTGGAAAAATCATGGAGCAGATCCTCAAGGAATCCATTTCTAAGCACTTGGAGGATAAGAAGGTGATTAAGAACAGTCATCGTGGATTCACCAGGGACAAGTCATGCCTGACCAACTTGACTGCCTTCTACGATGAGATGACTGGCTCTGCAGATGTGGGGAGACCAGTGGATGTGGTGTACCTTGATTTTAGCAAAGCTTTTGATATGGTTTTTCACAGCATTCTCACAGGCAAGATGGGGAAATATAGGCTGGATGAATGGACTGTGAGGTGGACAGAAAAGTGGCTGGAGCACTCGGCTCAGAGAATAGTAATCAATAGCTCAATGTCTAGCTGGCAGCTAGTATCAAGTGAAGTGTCCCAGGGGTTGGTCCTGGGGCCAGTTTTGTTCAACATCTTCATCAGTGACTTGGAAAACAGCATAGAGTGCATCCTCATCAAGTCTGCAAATAACACCAAGCTGGAGGTAGCAGCAGATATGCTGGAGGGTAGGGCTAGGATTCAGTGACTTAGAGAAACTGGAGGATTGAGCCAAGAGAAATCTCATAAGGTTCAACAAACACAAGTGCAAAGCCCTGCATTTAAGGGGGAATAATCACATACACAAGTACAGGCTAGGACTGACTGGCTGGGCAGTAGCTCTGCAGAAAATGACCTGGGGTTTACAGTGGACAAGCTGAAATATGAACCAGCAGTGTGGCCTTGATGCAAAAAAGACATGGCATACTGGGCTGCATCAGTAGGATTGTTGCTAGTAGGTCAAAGGAAGTAATTATTCCCTTCTATTCAGCACTAGTGAGGCCACATCCGGAGTACTGGGTTCAGTTTTGGGCCCCCTCACTACAGAAAGCATGTAGACAAATTGGAGAGAGTCCAGTGGATGGTAACACAAATGGTGAAGGGGCTGGGGAACATGACTTATGAGAAAAGATTGAGGGAACTGGGCTTATATTTTCTAGAGAAGACAGAGGGGATTTAATAGCAGCCTTCAACTGCTAAACTGTTCTCAGTGGTGGCAGATAACAGAACAAGGAACAATAGCCTCAAGTTGCAAGAAGAGAATTTCAGGCTGGATATTAGGAAGAAAGTTTTCCCTAGGAGGGTAGTAAAACATTGGAACAGGTTACCCAAAGAGGTGCTGGAAGCTCTGTCCTTGGAGGTTTTCAAAACCCAGCTAGACAAAGCTTTGGCTGGGATGATCTAGTTGGGGGATGGTCCTGCTCTGAGCAGCGGGTTGGATTAGACAAACCTTCTGAGGTCCCTTCCAACCTTAACTTTCTATGAATCTATGTCAGCATTATTCAGAAGCAGACAAAAAATAAGGGCTTTTTAAAGTCCTTCAGATGATAGTGCTATGTCTTTTAGCAGCTGGGACTCTTCCCCTTTAATTGTGACAAACTATTGGCTGGAAAGGTAGTCTACTTTCAAAATAATTTGCATTTATGCAGAAATATTTTAGCAACTCTTGAGGAAAAGGCCTTCCCTTCCTTTATGTAGAGTTATTTTAGAGTTGTGTTGTTGTTGTTAAATCTATCGGAAATTTATGCCAAAAAATCCAAGCAAAGTTTCACTATTCATATAAAGTCATGGTTTCTCACAGTCACAGTTGTATCATGTAGCAAGTCTCCCTGAAGTCAATGTCTCCAACTGTTCTACAGGCAACATAATTCCATTTACTTAGTTCTCTCCTCCTATAATTTCATTCTATACTATTTCTCATTCTTTGCTTCCGACATATCTTCTATTCTAATTCTGCTCTTTGTCCATTTCCTTAACTTTTGGCTTCACACCTTTTTTATTATACCTGGATCAGCTGATATATTACAATTCTGGAATAGACCTCGAGGATGTTGGTTGTAGCCATGTTGGTCTAAGGACACAGGCATACAAGGTTCTTCGGATAAATACAGTATCTTTTATTAGACCAACTAATTTACTTGGACACACAAAAAAGTGGTACACCATGGATTAATCCAGTCTGCTGGACTGTGTTAATTAGTGCACTCCAGCAGCCTCCATGTCAAATCTATTCAACATCCCCGCACTTCCAAATGTCAGTGGGGACACTTGAACGAAAGCTCATTTGATGTCAAATAAGCTTTAATTCAAGTGCCCTACTGCTGTTTTGAAGCATGGAAGGCTGAATACACGCGGCACTGCAGGAGCTTTAATTAGAGTGGCTCTCTCCCTCCACCCTAGACCACTTTTATAGATATCCTTAGATTATAAGCCTGATATCTTGATGCATTCTTTTCTATCTCAGTTCTCTCTTTAACATGAGAACAAAATCAAACACGAAGGTAGCATGCCCAAGCACTTTCCCTCTAGAGCGGTCTCCATTCCTTGTATGCTTTTTGTGAATGTTTTGAGCATTATAAGATGAAAAAGGCATCTTCTGTGTCAGTGCAAACAGAAGAATATGGTGAAAAGAGCATTAGGGAAAAGAGAGAAAAAAGAAAGAAGGGAGAAGAAGGAGAAACCCAACCCAAAGAATACATTTGGGCATAGGAAAAAGTACCTCAAATTCTTTCCCTGCACAAATTTACACCACCTCACATATTTAACACTTGAAGATTAACACTAGATTGGGGTTGCTGTACTGGAATAACCAATTTAAAGAATGATAAGCAGTGGCTTAAAAAAACCCAAAACAACTATCTTGGTTCCAATCCCTAATAGTTTATGGTACTAAGGGAAGGCAAAGTATACCACTTTTTGGGGGTTTTTTTGGTCTCAAGAAATGTGCTTTTTATTGTAAATCTCGAGTACCCAGGGTCATGAAATTATACAAGAAACCCAGGTTTAATTTTAAATAAGAGTTCATTTTTAGCCCTCATAATTGCAGAAGAAAGCTTGAAAATGTGAAAGAGAAATTTTAGAAGAGAAATAATTAATCTTTCAACATTTAATTTTTTTGGTTCCTGGTTTTGGTGGACCATCTTATTTGTGAACACTGGGAGGTTGTACTACAGCCTCTCAGTGAAGAAGGATGTGGAATATAGATGAGCCAATTTTATGAATCCCCCAGACTATAGACTTATATGATAGGATTCACAGCAGATTGCAAGATACACCACAGGCACAAAAGCATCAGATTTTGTACTGAAATATTGATGTGAAAAGAAGCCAGCAATTAACCATTGCAGCATCTCTGCCTAACAGCATGGGAAAAAGTAAGGGGCATATGCTTGGCAGGACTTCTTAGTTAAACTTCATAGGGTCTTATGACTCTGTAGAGAAAATATTTTGTATTTCAAAAAAATGTTAGAGATGATGTTATTCCTGAGATCTTACTAATTCTAGCTACTTGTCATCCCTCTTGAGCTTTTATACAAGCCTGGAGTAAGGATTCCTAGATGCCCATAACTTTTGTTCTTTGTTAGGGTGAACAGAGATAATTTTACATGTCATAAAAATGGGGGAGGTTTTTTTGAGGTGAGTTTCTAATGGGCAGACATTCAGACAAGCACAAGAAGCAAAGTTATCAGTGGCTCTGGGGGAGGCTCAGGTGTTCAAATTCCCTCTATAGTTATGTTAGGCAGGATGCTTATATTTCCCCTCTCTCTAGGGCAGGGGTTGCCAACCCATGGCTCTGGAGCCATACGTGGCTCTTCAGAAGATAATATCCGTCTCCTTGAATCCTTGCACAAGCACACAATGACCAGCTTCCACAGACTGCTCACAGTGAGCACATTACTCCGTTTGGACTCGGAAGTTGGGATTCTGGAGCTGTGGGTTGATCACCCCCACTTTAGAGCTAGGGACAGAAATTACACAGAGAGCAATATAAGTAATCAGAAACCTGTTTAAATCTGTAACACAACAGAAGTTCAGTGCATGCAAACCACTCTCAAAAATGGTCAAAACCAGTTTAAGATAAACTGTGATGGATGTAGTATCAGAGTTAACTGATTCAGGTTAAATTGGTTTACTAAACTTCTGCCCCAGATCCCCTCCAGCATTTCAGGATGCTTTGCACCTCCTCCCACAAACCTCCCTTTGTGGGATGGGCAAACTAGCCTTGGCTCAAGCTGTCTGCTCCAGCCAGGCAGGGAGGCATGCTCTAATTCTCCCTGCTTCTGGCTTTGGCTACTGCAGGCATGTGACTGCATTTCCAGAATCAAAAGTGTATGTCTTTTTAATCAAAAAGTGTATGTCTTTTTACTTGCTTATTGGTTCAAATTTATGCAGCTTAGACTAACCTGCAAAAATTGAATCAATTCAGCCTTGGGCTTTTTGACTGTCTGTACTTAGCCTAGAAGACTAAACAATCTGGCTGCCCCAGTACCATCTATCTTGGTGCCGCTTCTGCCTGATAGAGGGAGAAACTTCACCCTGACATCACTTTAAGGCTCTGGACCTTGCAATAGAGTCAGCAACTTGAGATCGCTTGCAAACCAGAACCTACTACCTTAAAACAAATTCACCTTTCAGGGATTCACACCTTTGTCCCACATGTCTACTTTGCACTCTAATACCCAATTTGGGCAGTATAGCCCCAGGAGATTTTGTACCTCAGCCTTAAACGATGAGTAAACCTGGCTTAAAAATCTTTGTTCTTTAATTTTTCATTTTTATGTAACATCTAGAAACTTGTTTCTAAAGCCTTGGGACCTGCAAATGCATAAAGGTATCTTTTCATGCTTGAATAATGTCATAAATTGAATGAGACTATGCAGGCATGAGAAGTTCCTTGTATACAAGTAACATATATGCACACATGCCATACCAGCACCAATGTGTACAGAACAATACTTTGAAAATACTTCATGTTTACCTTATTAAATTGGTAATGTCTGTGTACAAACTCTAACAGCAATTTTCAAAACAGTACAGGAGATTTGCCACTAATCTTCCATTAATTATTTAAATCTCATGCACTGTTAGAAAATCTCATTCCATATGTTTGGGGTATATGGCCTCAACTGTGTGAGCTAAGTCAAAGAAGGAGCTAAAAAGACTCTTTCTTTTACCTTCTGCACATGTGTAGATGTTCATCATACTACTCAACTGGCAGGACTGAGACCTATTAGATATTTCTAAATGCAAGATAATGTTGCTTGTGGAGCCTGAACAGTTACCCAATATCTGGAGTCCTGCTGGGTTGTTTCTATTACGTGGAGAAAATGAAAGACACAAGACCACTGTATTCTTGCTCAGAAATCCAAACCTGCATTTTTAGTGACCACATTGCCTCAAAACAGTTTCCTTGCTTTGTTCTAACACCAATCACTGCTTCTACTGCTTTTTGACAGTTTTATCTTTTTTTCTGACACTCAGAGCTATAGAAAATGAAACCCCTAATTCTTGTATTTGTAATCTTTCTTAGCAAAACCCCTCTGACAACATGGCTTAGCTTTTAAATTAACTTGGCTTGCTGTGAATGGGAGCTTCCAACTGTTCTAGCTATAGCCTATGGATGAGCCTGTGCAGCAGGTCCCCCTAAGTGCTTCTTTTTAACATTATTTTATAATTCAACCACCACCACCACCTTTGGTTCAGAACTGTACTGAAATGAGCTGTTGCTTCCATTAGGCAAAGCATAAATCACTAGTAACAATATACGAGTGTGTGTGTGTGTGTGTGTGTGCGCGCACGCGCGCATGTAAATTCCTGTTTCCAAAAAATGTTCAAAACCATGGAAAGGGAAAAAAAAGAAAAACCAAAATTAGAAACCGAGAACATTATATTTATTCAGAAATCTGTATTCTGCAAAACAAAGACAAAGAAAGGTTGATGAATATCCCCAGCAGTTGGGTTTCACCTGTCTATATATACACATGGCTGAGCTAAATGAGACCCTATGCTCAAATAAGTGGTACATTTCTATTTGCTTGTACTCCCCAGGCCCTTTAAAAAAATATTTTACAAACTGAAAATACGAAATCATCATATTCATGATAGATATCTACCCATTTAAGATATCAAAATAGCTAGCTCATAAAATCACTTCTTTCATTGCAAAAAGTGTTCCCCTCTATGTTTTCATTAATCTGGATAGCTCATTATAATATGCTGTTTTCCAGATATTCACCATGTCAGGACAAGCATGAGCCAAAAGTAATTCAATTAACATGACTTGACATCTGTCCTGACTGCAGAAAAAGTGCATTTAAACTAGCTGGTATAAGAATTTTTTTTGCTTCCAGCAAGGAGCTGAGCTGTCTCACTCTTTCAGCTGAAAAGCTCCAGCTTCACTTATTCCTATTTTCTCCTTGCACATCAACATTCCAAGGAAATATGTAAATCTACATAGAGAACCATTTAAAACAGCACTCAAAAAGGGGAGCTCCATACCTTCACAATTTCTCCCCCATTTCAATCCATCTAGTATGACAAGCATTAGCGCAGACTGTCAAGTACAACAGACTATTCATTTGCTTGAATTAATTCATAGCAAATGATAGGCTTTGTATTCTATTTTTGCTTGACTAGGATACAGTATTAGATATCACATAGGCGAGGTACAGAAGTTACACTTATTTCACGTAAGCATGCAGAAAGTGCTCTACAGCTGTAACCAAACAAAGTCAGGGAACATAAAGTGCTGTAAAAATGGCAGATCCCACTCCAAGATAACCTTGGATGGATGCAGTATCAGACTTCAGTGCTGTAGGTCAGAGTGCCATAATGAACATCTGTACCACATCCCATTGCAACTCATGTTAGGTCACATTCCACCAGCAATCCACGGGGCTTTGCAGCACCCTACTCAACCCTGCCCCCCAGAGTAGTGCTCTAGCCTCAGCCAGAGCTCATGTAGTCTGCCTGAGTGCTAGGCTGGCCTGGCCCCAAAGCTCTCAGTGACCAGAGATGGCAAAGCCCCTGTTTTCAAGCCCCACACCCATTCTCTCTAATCAGCTATGAACCACTGGCTGGTGTTATCACTCAGTATGAGGATCCCACCTACCTCAGCTGGGCATTTGTAAAGATTGCAGCTTTTAAGTTGTGCACTGTTTGCATTCACGCAAGGAGCTGTTCAAGATGTTCATCTTGTACAGTGTTGTTTTGAAGTGTTCATATCAAGATCTGTCTGTTCAGCTTGACCCACCAAGTCATGCCCAACAGGGGGCTTTTTTGGTGCTGGTATAAAATGCTGTAGGAACAGATTTCAGACTGGATTACTCTGAATGATTATTTCATTTCCATTCACCCTACCCCATATCTAAATTTAATGCAACACACAAGGTCGCAGTACCCAGCCTACCAAGCTTTCCACAGGGGAGTGGTTAGGGTCTGTCTTCTTATGTTTCTTGGCCTGATACCCTAGACTGCAGGCAATACATTTGTGTGTGTATAAGTTGTGCAGCCTATTATGAGTCTCAGTGCACTGTTAAGTACAGTGTTGAACATGTTAGTGCAACAACTTTAGTGGTATATGCTCCAGCTAACCTCCTGGACTGTACATCATTGCAACTGTTGTGGCTCTGAGCACTTTGAAGTTGGCACCCCATGTCAAGCTGGCTAAACATCTTAAGGCAGCTACCCATGCAGAGACTTTCCTGCTGACCTTCTGAATGTGACATTTATAGGTGAGGAAACAGCCTAATGCGACTCCTTGGTAAATTGGGGTATGCTCATGGGGAAGGATATAGTTACCTGTTCCAATATTTGGCACACCAATTGTCCACATGGAAGACTAATAATATTGCTGCTTTCCACTGACCTCGTGCCTCTCAAACATGTCCCCCTTTCCCCCAGCTTCCATGCCACTGATGTGGAATAAGGAAGAGGCACCAGAGCCAGTCTGTGTTACCTAGATTTATGGTCCCACTCAATGTGATTGACAACTGGCCACCCCATCCCTCAGGGTCACGTTGCTTTCCTGAGGCCAGCACATTGAAGTAGAACCACTTCATGCAAAATGGCACCCAAACAGACCCTGAAAGACACTGAAAGCTTTTTTTGAGCCCCACAGCTGAAGTGCAATCAACACAGTTTCAACTGTGGGTTTATCCTGGCATGTCTCTGGGTGCCATTTGGCAGAGTACCACCATAGGTAAGGTGGGAAATAGGAATTCTCCCTAGCAACCCCCACTGCTCCAACTCCCTCTCTCCTTCTTCTCTCAGAGAAGGATCATCCCTCCAAGCCCATGATCTGGCTCATGGGAGTCCCTGACCTGTGGTCCAAGAAGCCAGGAAGGTGATCAGTGGAGCTTGCTCTGGGAAGCAGCACTGGGGGAGGGGAAGGGGACCAGGCTGCCCAAGACCCGTTGTCAGGGCCAGCACTGACTCAGCTTACACTCCAGGGTCAGCTTGCTACCCCAGTCACTGGCGATCAGCAGTGTAAGCTCAAGGCCCCAAAGAGTTTCCAGAACAGTCCTGAAAAGGCACAGAAGTGCTCAGAAAGGAAGGGTGGAGGGGTGAGGCCCATCACCCATCCAGCCAGACCACTCTGGCCCTGGGTCCTGCTCCAGGGGAACAGCGCAGCCTCTGTAAGGACAGGTAGCCCTCTGGTCAGTAGAGGTGCGAGAAGTGGGTTGTATTTAATTTGGATTCGGCCCGAATTGGGGACAGTGATTTGATTAATTGATTCAGATCACTGTCCCCAATTCAATTTAGCCGAATCTGAATCTGAAGAATCAATGCTGATTCGGAGAATCAGCGATTTGGCCATAAACACAGCTTTAAATGTTTTTTCTACATACCTCGAGGTACCAGGTGTGGTATGGTGAGGCGGATGGAGCATCCCACAGGGAGCTCCCCAGTGCACTCAGCAGCAGACCCAGAAGGCACGAGTTGCGTGCTCCCCGGCAGAGGACCAGAAGTGCTTCTGGTCCACTTCCGGATCTGCTGCTAAGCATGCCGGGCAGCCCCTCATGCTCCTGTGAGATATTTCATCTGCCTCACCATCACAGCATTCATGAGCCGCCTGGTACCTTGAGGTATGTAGAAAAAACATTTAAAGCTGTGCCTATATCCAAATCGCCAAATCTTTAGGAGTCTCTCCAAATCAATTTGTAGGGCTCCTATTTGATTTGGAGAGATTAAAACATCTCCAGATTTGATTTGGATTCAGAGATTTGGCCACCCAATCAGGCTGAATTGAATCAGGGACTGAAGCTTCGCACGGCCCTACTGGTCAGAGTAGGCAACATTCCACAGGTTTTCTTTATTATGCAGGCAAAAAGTCTGGCAGCTGCAACATTTAATTAAAACCAAGGGGCATCAGTTTCGCACACAGCATTCCCCCTGCTACCCCAAGATTTCATGTTTGTTAAGTTGAGCCCTCATGGCTACCCACTCCCCTCCCCCACTCAGCATCATAACCACCAAATGCAGCCAGGGTCTTCCCCACTCTCTCAATGTTAACTGAGCAGAAGGTGTCAAGTTCCAGAGCAGGCAATGTTGCACATTTTTTAAAAGATGCACTAAAAGTTTTTCAGGTTCTACATTTCTACTTTTGTACAAAATGAGGCAAGTCTTCCTCTTGCTGCATTCACTGTCAGTCCCAGTGTGTGTCCCTACAGGAGGGTTGGGGATAGAGAGGGAAGGGGGACAATGCCCAGGCAGCCTGGGCTGCAGGCAGAAGTGCCTGTGATGCAATGCCAGAGGATTCTGGGGCTGGAGAGCCATAGCCTAGTGTCATGGCAGGGACCCTCTAAGCCTTCCAGCCCTAGGTACCCAGGGAGGGCTCCCAGTCTACACTGATGAGAACCTACTGAGCCAGGGCTTTGTGGATTCAGACAGCCTGCCACTGTGTGAGGCTGGGGCTACCAGCATTGGCAGGAGGCATTTGGGACACACCCACACACATGCAGACACATGTGAACAGAACCCAGAAGTCCAGGGCACATGCACATGCACACAGCCCAGGGGTGCCTATACATGTGTTGGGAGGCTACTCTGATGTCCTGCAATTCCAGTGTGCTGGAGCAGACTCAGTTAACTGAGTCTGCTGGAGTGTGGCAATTACCGCACTCCAGCCAGCCTCCGCATCTCATGCATCAGTGTTCTTGTGCTTCACAAATGGCAGCTGTGGTGCTTGAAATAAAGCTTGTTTGAGGAGCTTAGGTAGAGCACCCCCGCTGCCACTTTGAAATGCAGGGGTGCCGATACACAAGATGCTCCTGGCACTTTAATTAGAGCAGCTCTCAGAGCCACTCTAATTAAAACTCCTCCCCCACTCCTGAAGCACATGTAAAAATGCCCCAAGTGTCTAACACACACACACACACACACACACACACACACAGAACCCAGGCATCCAGGGCGTGCGTGCACGCACACACTCACTCAGAGCTATTTGTCTCTGCTCAGAAGTTTTTGGCAGCCCAGTGGGGCATGCCTGGACATGGGCAACAGCTCCTACTACCTGCTAGGCTTGGCCCATGCAAGCAGGGTCTGAGCCCTCTCCCCACCTCTTCAAGGGCTAACGCGTGTTCCATTCGCTCCCAGCCTAACCTTGAGCGATTAGAATAAAGCGAAAAATTTTTAGCACTTCTGCCTCCAGCTTCTTATAGTTTCATAGCCTCTAGGGTCAGAAGGGACCTGAGTAGATCATCAAATCCGACCCCCTACCATGGCAGGAGAGAGTACTGGGGTCAAATGACCCCAGCAAGGTGTTCATCTAACCTCCTCTTAAACACCCCCAGGGTAGGAGCCAGCACCACTTC
>NW_017728909.1:38640820-38654247 GCF_001723895.1 Crocodylus porosus
CCATGTTCAATCCCATCCTATTCTCATCTGCCCACCCTTGTAACCTGTCTAGGTCTGATTGTAACCTATTCCTCCCTTCTAACGTGCCCACATCCAGTTGGCGACCCATTTGACTGTGTGGGTGTCGACACCACAGTCCCCCAGTTTCTTAATGAGAACAGGGTGAGAGACTGTGTCATTCCTGAATGCCTGTACCTAGCAACTGTAGACACTATGGCTTTACACATCTCAGTAAAAGAAGGCCTCCAGATTTTTGACGCTTAAAAGCAGTAGGTCCACCAGTAAGCTGTGTGTGGAAATTTTTGCATAGAAACTGAAGAGAAAACCACAAAAATCCATTTCATCACTAACAAAAATGAACCCTGCATGAAAGGATACATTCAAATTTTGCTAGGATATTTGCATAGCCTGTATCTGAAGACATGTTTAATATCCTTTCAGTAGTTCAAAGAGCAAAGGAGCTCAGATAATACCATACACTTACAGCACTGAGTGGAACATCCCATCTCTCTAATGCTGTTTTCATTCCTGTGTGTAGCTTTGGAATGTCAACACCCACAAGTTCATTTAGGTGACCTTGAATGGTAGGACATCTCCTTCTGCTTGTCATTTAAGGGCTTGTGAATATTACTCAAACAATATTTCCTTCATTAAAAACAAAAAGCCATCCTTTTAAAAAGGCTGTGTGTGTGCACCCAGAGAACACAATATTTGATTAAAACAAGCTGAAACAGATATCTGCAAATTCTTCATTTACTGGGATTCTGTCAACAGTGCTCTTTTGCAAGTAAGGGCTACATTCTACTGAGGAATTAAAGCAATAAAAATTAAATTAAAGTATTAAAAGAATTAAAATACTAAAAAAAAGTACTAAATAACTAAAAATAAACCATGGAAGTGCTGGTTTGGAAAAAAGGTGGAGGAAATATTATTGCAGTAAACAGGGTTGTGACAGATGTGGAGTTAATATGTAAAAATGTTATGAATACTGAAATGTCACAATTTTATGAACACTGCATGTAAACGAGGCTAGCAAGCAGAGGTTATTGTATACTGTTATTGTATACTGGGCTTTATATACTGGCTATATAAAACTGCATCGGTGCAACTTATCTGGGGAGAAGTTGGATGTTTCTTATATGCTTATAATTCTTACTTCAGTAGAACTTAGCCCCTAGTTACATAAAGCCTGAGGAGTAATGTATCCGATGGAATGGAAAGGGGTCAGAAGTGTAGCTGTTCACCTGCTGACTGGCAGTGTTGTTATCATTGGGTATAAATGAATAGATTTTAAAAACAAAAGACTTTGCCTGATAATAGTCACATTAGGAAAAATGGTCAAATTTTTCAAACCTACTGCACAGGGTAGTAGTACTCAGGCTGCGTTTACTTGTGCTTCCTTCTCACTGCTAGTTTCTGTGAGAACATTCCAATGAGTAATGCCATAGATTCCCTACCCCTATTCTCAGCGCGTGTGCTTCCGAAATTCTGTGTAATAAGGTATGGTCGGTCCTACTGGATTGAGGAAAAAAGGGGGATGCTGTAAATTTCCACCAGATTCTGTTCACCTCTGGTTTCACTAGCGGAGGGGCACATATATAATAATTTAAACAGAAAACATATAAAAGACAAGAAGTACAGTTTTACTGGACAAACAGGATTTAGAAAGGAATGCAAACAACACATTCAGATGTCAAGAGGATAAATAAATGTATTATAGGACCTATAAAAGGAAATACATTTAGAATATTCCCACATGACTCCAAATATATTTATTAAAAGCCTAAACAGGCTAGCTGCATCAGTATTTATTATTTACAGAGTGATAGTACCCAAAGAGTGCTAGGTGAAAGTAATGTAAGGAAAGAGCTCATGTATAGTAGAACCTAGACAATTCATTTATTGCTTATCTTCATACTTAACTGTGGGTGCAGACATGCCTCAGATTACTATAATGATACTGTGAAGTAATTTACTTTATATTTTACTCCAGAGTAATTTCCTTCATACTGGGTGCATCTACACATGCATATTGATGGGAAGCAATAAGCTACAGTGCATATTGCACCAGAGTTTATTGTTTCTGGATGCCACATTTACACTTTCTCCCAGGACTGCAGCACATTGAGCTGAGTTCAAGCAGCCCCGGCTGCAAGGGGTCCAGGGGCTCAGTCTGCCAGCAAAAGGCTGCTCCGATCTGGTTCAAAGTGCTGCGAAGGGGCTGGTTGGGGCAAGAGGGGCTTCAGTGTGAGGACTAGCTGGCAGGAAGCCCCCAAACTGAAGTACTCTTATGCACAGCAATGCACATGTAGTAACTGACCTGCCTGGCTGGGGCAAGAAAAAACTCCACAGCAGGATAGTACTTGTGTTTGTTCATTTTCTGCAACCTAAAAGGGCCTCATGTAGATGTTGAGATGTTTACTGCAGAGCTATTTAAGCCAGCGTTTCCCAACTGGTGTGTTGTGGCACACTGATGTGCCATGAGGAACATCCAGGTGTACCATGGGATTTTTAGCTGGAACCACGCCCCCTGCCTGCTGCTGCCATGGACACAGACAGACACACAGAATGGCTCCAACCAATGATTTGCATCTGCACAATGTGTTTACCAATGCCCCTCTCCACTCTGCATTCAGCCACTGTGCCATGGGATGGGAGAGGCCCAGTAAGTGTGCTGCCAAAACCAAAAGGTAGGGAAGCGCTGATTTAGGCAACTCCACAGAAAATATCTTGGGCACCTACACACAAGTCTAATGCCTACTTTGACATGAGCTAATTAGCACACATCAGAGCAGACTCATAGAATCATAGAAAATTAAGGTTAGAAAGGACCTCAGGAGGTCATCTAGTCCAACCCCCTGTTCAAAGCAGGACCATCCCTAACTAGATCATCCCGGCCAAGGATTTGTCTAGCTGGATCTTATAAACCTCCAAGGATGGACATTCTACAACCTCTCCAGTGTTTTACTACCCTCCTAGTTTTATTACCCTCCCTTGGTAATTAGCATTTTCCAGCAGCCTTGGTGTCTCAGGTATTCAGTGTCCCCACACTTCAAAATGGCAGTGGGGATACTTTAACTAAAGCTCATTCGATGAGCTTTAGTTATAAAGTACCCCCACTGTCATTTTGAAGCTTGGGACACCAAATACATGAAATGTGATAGGTGTTTGAGCCACTCTACTTAAAGCACTCCTCCACCCCCAGAGCACGTGGGAAGATGCCCTCTGTGTAGACGTGCCCAATAAGGACTAGATATTGGATCAGCTTTCCCAAGCTAGTTTCATAGTTGGTAGGGTCAGAAGGGACCTGAGCAGATCATCGAGTCCAACCCCCTGCCATGGCAGGAAAGAGTACTGGGGTCAAACGACCCAAGCAAGGTGTTCATCTAACCTCCTCTTAAAGACCCCCAAGGTAGGAGCCAGCACCATTTCTCTTGCAAGTTGGTTCCAGATCCTCGCTGCCCTGACAGTGAAGTAGCATCCCCTGATGTCTAGCCTAAATCTACCCTTTGCCAGCTTATGACTGTTTTTCCTAGTCACTCCTGGTAGTGCTTGGGGGAACAGGGACTTCCCCAGTGCCTGCTGGTCCCCTCTGACTAGTTTGTAACAAGGCCACTAGATCCCCCCTCAGCCTTCTCTTCTGGAGGCAGAACAGGTTCAGGTCCCGTAGCCTCTCCTCATGGGGACTGCTGCCCCCTGATCATGCGAGTAGCTCTCCTCTGGACCCTCTCCATGTTGTCCACATCCATCTTGAAGTGTGGTGCCCAGAACTGGACACAGTACTCCAGCTGCGGCCTGACCAGTGCCGCATAGAGGGGGAGGATCACCTCCTTGGACCTGCTTGAGATGCATCTGTGAATGCATGACATGGTGCGGTTGGCCTTCCTGACTGCATCCCCACACTGCCGGCCCATGTTCATCTCGGCATCAATGATGACTCCAAGATCCTTTTCTGCCTCTGTACTGACAAGACGGGAGTTCCCCAGCCTGTAGTTATGGTGCTGGTTCGTCCTCCCCAGGTGCAGCACCTCGCACTTGTCAGTGTTGAATCCCATTCATTCTCCTCCACCCACCCCTGTAACCTGTCTAGGTCTAATTGCAGCCTATTCCTCCCTTCCAGCATGCCCATATCCCCCCACATCTTAGTGTCATCAGCAGATTTGAACAGGGTGCTATCCCTCACTGCTCACAAAGAGCTGTTGACAGATTCAACTGGCTCATAGTTTGAACTACCCTGAAATAGTTAGTTAGTTTTGGATGACAGAGGCAATGAAAGTGCTAAGCACTCTTTTTATTATCATTACAGTAAAAGCTGAGTTATGTGGCACCTTACAAGCCGGCATGCTCTGTTAACCGGCATGCCAGCTTGTAAGGGAAAAGTGAAACCAGAAGTGCCCACTGTGACACTTCTGGTTTTGCAGAGCTCCCCCGGCCTGGGGCATAGCAGCCTGCACAGGTCCTCCCTCCCTGTCCCTTGGGGCTGATGGGAAGGGTGGCAATGTATCAGGAGAGGCGGCAATGCACTGGGAGGGGCGGTGACACCCTAGACGTGGCAGGAGAGGCAGCGGCCAAAACAGGCAAAGACACCTGTTCAGGACACTCAGTTATCCAGCATATTTTGTTATCCAGCACCCTCCATTCCCTGTGGGTGCCAGATAACAAAGCTTTTACTGTATTATCATTATAAACTGCTTTGGAATTTAACAATTAAAAAAAAAGGATTAAATTGCACTCCTTTTCCCTCTAGGTCCCCATGCCAAATTCATTTCATATTTTGACTTGAGGATTTCCCTGTCTTTGTCTTTTATTCTTTTCTTTCTTTTGTCTTGATGGAGGTTTTATGTGCTATGTTATGTTTCGGATTATTCAGACCATGTCATACAAACCTTTCATAAACAACTTCAGTATAAAGGGCCAGAATGTGGCAACTTCTTTCAGGAAGGAATGGAAGGCATCTTCTTTAGCCTTTAGCCTTTTGCATTGCATAAACAGAGGTCAGCCTTGCTAAAAATGTTCACTGTTACCCAATGGACAGAAAAAGTTACACTACCCGCACCCTTTGTACCAGTCAAGAGGGCAGACTAGCCTTGGCAGGGAATGCCAGCTGATCCTATTGGGAGCTCCAGGAGACACAGTGCTTCTTGGAATTTCTGCATGGATGTTAGTACTGGACATGTCTCAGTGTGAGGCCATGCTAGCTCATAAGCATTATGTGGCCCAGTGGCAGAGATGCATATTGTCAATATTTCTAATGTGTATTTAATAATTTGCAATTTCATGTTCGGCAGGGCAGCACAAGAATAAACACACACACAGTTTTTCAATGATCCCTCCCAGAAACTGAAAGAATTGTGACAGCAAAATTTGAGCCTTTCCTTTTTGGCTCATCATAGCAGTATATGTCTGCCAGGAAGTACGGATGGGCTATGTCTATGTTTTGAAACAGTGTTCTGGTAACATTGTATTCTATTTTTTTAAACTGACAGTATAAGTAAATAAACCATCTGTGTTATAGTAATATCCCCTTGTATATAAACAATAAGCAACATTATGAATTGTTTCAGTTTCCCAACTTTGATTGTAAGCTGATTGCAGTGTTTTACTTTGGTTTTTCCCCTGGCCTTTTATACGGTGCTTAGCTAAGTTCCTCAAAAGCCAGAATTGGGAACTTACTCCAAATTTAGGCAAAAAGTCAAAACATACCGCATATTAAAAGCTGTTGTCATGCACTGGGATATGTAGTCTAAAATGGGAGACAGTCCCTAGGTTTTCAAATATAAATGCCAACAACCAGTCATGGTGAGTCAGGATGCTGAGATGAATGTCATTCTGACCAGAAAGGAAACATCCCATTTGATTTTCCTAGCAGAACAGAGGAAGAAAAACCTGCAACCTCAACATTTTCTTACAAAAAAAATATTGATTTTGTTGAAACCTAGTTACACACTGAAAAGACAGTTGAGCAGAAGAAAACCCAATCAACTCAAGTACTGAGCATATTCACAGTACTGAATGGTAACTTACTTCACCCTTACTGTTCATGTGAAAAAACCCAACTTGGACCCAACCCTTTTCCTCGCTCTTGAAGAAGCCACTTTTACCATTTGAAGACTAAATAAATGCAGCTTGTCACACTGGAAACTGAAGATGGAAAAGATGAAGAGACAATATGGCTAATTATCCTAATAATGGGTTTTTTTTCTTAGAGCTCTAACCTTGAAATCAGGCTATTTCTTGAAAATCTCACATGTAATTTAACTTTCATACATTCCCATGGGGTAATTTCCTACCCCAGATGCATATTTTGAGCAGTAACTTAAAGCTAATTCATTCTAAAAAAAATCTTTTTAGGACATTGTCACTGGCACCACAGTGCACAATATCCCCAAAGAACAGACAGCTTACTTGAATGGTTTGCTCTATGGATGAAAAATTCCCCAGGGTAACATGTTGCCCCAGGTGTGAATGTGTTTTTCCAGATGGGATAACAACTTACCCAAGCCCTTGTTAACCATAGGGGTAACTTCTTACCTCAATGCAATTTTTTGTATAAATGACAGGCCTACACTTGTTTGGCCACTTTGGGTGGATGCATCTGAAAAGGTCAGCATTCATTCACACCTCATTCATGTCCACTTCAGGTATCCATGGTAACTAATGGATGGCCATTCTCCATTCTGCTTTTGCAGAAGATGTGGTAATCCCCTTTGCTAACCACTTTGTTTGCAGGCTACAAGGTCATCAAAACACCCTGCCTTTTGCCAACACCCTCCCCACAAAAAACCCTTTGTTACACCCAAATCTACTTCTGCTCTTTTTTCTCATGGCAAAACTCTACCTTACCTGCCCCTTTCATAACATACAAGCTAGTTTGCCCTACCTTTGTTGGAAGTGAGGACAAGGAGCAAAGGGACAGCAGGGAAGAAACAGAACAACACCATACTGCAATATATCATACACTATGGAGTCCCCTTCAATGGTAAGGGCTTGACACCCCCCCATAACCCTTTTAGCTGCTCTTATTAAGTCCTTGGATGTGTGGTTTCCAAACAGCATCCACCTGCATTTGGCTTGCCTGCCAAGGGTGAATGCTGGTCTCTGGCTTCTGTGCCCAGGAGGAGAGGATGCTGCCTGCACTACCATAAGGCAGGGCAGAATTGCTTCTGAGACAGCATAGGTGGACAGGCTTGTATTTGATTGTTATTTATGTACATTCAGCAGTAATAATTTTTTCTTTTTTTTCTGCAGTCCAGGATGAGAAGGCAGTGCATATTCAGTGCTGAAGCCTGTCTTGCACAGGTAAATGAGGATGACAGCAACACATCCACTGATAAAATCTTATCCCAAGGCAGTGAGGATGCTGACTTTGTTCCAGACATGGGAGATGATTGTTCAGAGCAAGAAGACGATATGTCTATAGAAGCTTCATCCAGCTCAGATGAGGAGGAGCTGGTGCCACAAGCAGAAGTGATGCCAACACTTCCCGTGGGAAAGGGAAGAGGACCAGCCCAGGGCCACCATGGAAGACTAGGGAGAGCTACAGCAGGATGTAGAGTAGAACCACTGCCACCACCCCCAGAAAATATTGCAGATGATGACACCTTTAGAGGAAGGAATGGCAGAGTGTAGAAAGAAGTCCACAGCTAATACATCATTGGAGAACAGCCAAGGACATAGTCCCTGAAAGTGCTGAGCCAACAAGAAAAAGTAATAAAGGCACAGTGGTGGAAATGTCCCACCTCTTCCTCTCACAGTATATCCTGACTATATCCTAAGAGCAACAAACAGAGAGGCAGAAAGAAGATTCAGGGAGTGGAATGACAGCCATCCCAAAATAGAGAGGTGTGGGAAAAGCTGGATGAAACAGAGCTGAAAGCCTACACTGGCCTTCTACTGCTAACTGGTCTATACCACAGCAGTCACAAGGCACTGGAGAAATTGTGGGAGCATTGTATCGGGTGTCCTTGCTTCTATGCCACTATGAGTTTAAAACAATTCCATCAAATCACCAAGTACCTGAGATTTGCCAACAAACTGACACATGAGGAAAGTAGAGCTGTGGATAAGCTTGCAGCCTTCAGAGATATTTGGACAAAATTTGTGGAGCAGCTCAGGAAATGATATATTCCAGGAATACACCTGATGGTGGATGAGCAGCTCATTGCATTCAGGGGTCACTGTCCTTTCAGACAGTATATGTCCAGCAAGCCTGCCAAATATGGCTTGAAAATTTGGTGGTGCTTTGTGAGGAATGCAATATTTAGTTAAAACAGTTAGGAAATAATTATTAGTTTGAAAGCAGTGTGAACTGCTGATGTAGCAAAATGTTCACTCACGTTTTGATACTTTAAAAAGTTTAATTTTTTTTCATAGTTCTAGTTTTAAAATATTTTGGGTTCAAATCATCATAAATACTCTTTCAAACAACCTGCATGTTTAATAAATAGTTGTTGGTACGTTTATAATGTTGTCACTGGTTCCATTTTGTTCATGCAGGTGGAGTAACAAGTTACCCCATGAGAACAACAATGGTTAGGGTTTCATGAGAATGGATGAGAGTTAAAAAAGTAAACGTGTAAGCCTTATGGCTGTGGAGAAAAGCCTGAAAAATCCTGGAATGAATTCACCGAAAGGTTTCAAAACCAAAACACAAGTAAAAGACAGACCGATTCCATCTCTAAGATGCCTAAGTAGCATTTACACAGCTTTTAGGCATCTAAGTCACTAAATACAATCATATACCATTTTGTGCAACAACCACAATTCTGGCAAGAAGTTCTTTATGTATCCTGACTGGAAGAGACCTCTCAGCAAGTACAGTCACCCAGGCATCAAACTCTGATTACATTTGGTTCTGATCCAGTTCTGCCTGGGAAAGCACATGAATTCCAAATTAGTCAGAGACAAACCCCACATAGAGACTGCATAACACAAATTGGTAGTGGTACCTACTTTTACCTAATAGCATATAGGTGAACACATGGGTCTCCAACTTTTGTAGCATGCAGCACCTTAGACTCCACACCACACACAGGCTGTGTGAGGCCTGCAGCAGATGGCAGCAGGATAGCCCTAGTTAAAGCACTTGCCCACCAAGAGGGTATCAGAGGTCAGGGCAGCAGGCTAGCCAGTTGCCAACTTGAGTTGGCCTGCTTGGGTGGCCTAACTACCCCCACCTGGCCCCAGCTGCCTGCTGGGTGTGGCCACCTGCAACACCTCCCTGTCCAGCCTGGGGCTTCTTCTGACTCTTGTTTCCTGACTATCACAGTTCCTGCCTGCTTAATCCAGATTCCAACCCAAAACCCCATGCTTCCAGACTGCCTTGCCATCTCCTTGATCCCTTGTGCTCCAGACCCCTATCCTCTAACAGTTGTCTTCTAGTTTATGGCTTAGCTAAGCAGTTGCCCATGTCCTGGTCCCATATAGCTATAGCTGCCTGCTCAAGATCCCCTGATAATGGCTTGGATTTCTGCCCAATGCTCCAGACTCCCTTTAGCACATGTTTCTACCCAGGGTGACTGCTTACATCCCTGCCCTTTATAGACCCTTGCCTCCTGACCTTCTCCCTGATAAGGTGACTTCCAGATCTAGCCTGGACCCTTGCTTCCCCAACCCTGCATGGATCCTGATCCCCTGGACTGTGACACCTAGGATCAAACCCTGATCACCTATATCCCAATCATCCCTGGGCTCTGTATCCCCCACCTCTCCCAAGCACCTCTTTCTTTCCCCCTGCAAAGTACTGTAACTATCAAATCATTGGTTAAGCAAGGCTGAGAACATCCCACAGGGAAGTAGGCACTGTCTTGGGAAGGAAGGAATCCACTGAGTTCTGCCCCCTGGTCCCTGCTCTAAATTTTGTTTATGCATTTTTGTCCAATGACTATTTAGTGCAAAGTGCATAACTTACACTGATATGTTTGGGGTAATGGTATTGTAAACAATGACATTAATCTGGATTACACTGTGGGAAGGAAGGCTGAATCAAGCCACTTGCATCAGTGCAAGTGAAAAGGCACTCTGGCATGTCGCACATAAACAAAACTAATCACAAATAATGAGTATGCCCACTCCACCCTTCTTCATAACATGGATTTATAGCAATAGGTATCACTGAGATTTAACTATAGAGAATAAGGTGGTATCCTAGAAAGCTGAGTGTGCTAGCAACAAGGCTGGAAAATGCTGAATTTTGCACTTATGCAGGCTTTATCTTACTGAAAGGAAAGACAAAATTCTTGAGGTTTACTACTAACAATCTGCCTGGCTTTACTTTCCTCTCTAAACATAGGCATGTATCAATTCCTGTTAAGGATTCCAAGTAACTGCTTTTAAGAAGCCTTTCCTGCATAAAGTACTGTAATTAGTACTACCATTATAAGGATAAGAATTTCCAAACACTGCATTATAGCCATATATTTCAGTGCTTTTGGGGGGGAGGGGGAATTCCAAGCAGACATGGATGATCATTGTCTAAACCATTCCAGATTTGCCTAACATGCCCTTAACATCTATGGATTGAGATTCCATAACTTCTCTAGGGAATCTGTTCCAATACTGTACCCTGAATAGATTTATTTTTTTCATACCCAACCTAAATATCCTTTGTTGCAATTTAAGGCCTTGACTCATTGTGTTGTCCCATATATCCACAGAGAATAGTTTATCACCAACTTCTTCAGGAATCTGGAGACATATCAAATCCGTCCTCAGTCTTTTCTTTTCCTAAGGGCATGGATAAATGTTACATTTGTAGTGCTACAAAAACCTTTGAGGCACTACAGAAGTCAAGAGGATACGTGTACATGCAGCCTGTAGGTCTTAAAAAATGCTGGAAACACTACCAAAAATGTTCTTAGATGAAACAGGAACTTCTCTGTAGCATTACATTTTGTAGCACCACATGTAATGTGTACACCATATCATTATGGAGGCTCTACTGGCCCCCAACATCCTGTAGTACTCTGTTCTTTCACCACAAGAAAAAAGAAGGTAGGAAAAGTAGGATGGAGAGCTAATCAACACTGGCTGGGAGCTCAGTGCACTCAGTGATGGTCTCCATCATGAGGGGCTGTCACTGAGTATGCTGCTACTCCTGGATCAGGGAGCAGCAGCTCTCTTCACTGGTCTCCCAGGGAGGGTCAGAAGCATCAGGGACCATTTTACTGCTGTTGAACCTTAGAGGAGCAATTTCCACTGATGGGCTTCCTTTCCTGGATGGGGAAGGGGGGCAGAGTCACTGGGCCACCTCCTAGGCTAGGGACAGAAATTACACATAAACAAGATTAAGTGATCAGAAAATGGTTTAAACCTTTAATACAACAGAAGCTCAGCTCACATAAACTAGTTTCAAAATGGCTGAAACTGGTTTAATATAAACCTGGTTGAACGTAGTATCAGACTTAACCGATCTGGGTCAAACTGATTTATGAAACTTCTGTCCCAGACCCCTTCCTGGTTCAAGTTAAAATCACAGTCCCACAGCATCCCAGCATGCTTTCCAGCCCTGGTCTGGGCTGTCTGCTCCAGAGAGCAGGACTGGCCCCACCCCTCTGCTCCCTAGCTGGAGCAGTGAGAGTTGGCTGACACAAGCAGGGTGGGGGCAAGCCTGGCTGGGGATGCAGCACAGTCTACAAGGGGGAGAGGAGGGACTTCACCCCCCACCCCTTAGCAAACTCTGGCTGTGGTCTGGGGCCAGGGAGTGAGGTTAAATACTCTTCGCTCTGCTCAAACTTACTGCTGGCTGCAACTGTGGACTACAGATCCCAGAGGCACCTGGAGACAGAAAAGTGATGAGGAACCCTGCAGAGTCATGTTGATGTAATTCTGGACTGCAAATCCCAGACAACTTCAGGGCAGCAGGAAGAGGAAGTCAACACACAGCCAGATGACCATGCTCTAGCGACCCCTGGCTTCTGGCCTGAGCCACTGTAGGCATCATGTGGCTGCATTTCCTGAATCAAAAAGTAAATGTCTGTTCACTTCTGTTTCAATTTAATCTGTGCAGTTTAAACTAACCTGCAAAGATGAATCGATTCAGCTTTGGGCTTTTTGACTATCTGTACTTAGCCCTATTGTCCCCTGGGTTGAAAGCAGGCTGCTGAATGCCTTTGTAGCAATTGTGCAGTGTTTCAAAGTGCTGTGCTACTTGTAGGGCTACGAATGCACATCTGTCCATAGCCTAACTGCCCATGACCACTCTGCTCTGGACTATCCACTGGCTTCCCAGGATGAAGTGTAGGAGAGGTGATGAAAAAAACTTCATGCTGAATGAGCTATTCAACAAGACTAAATTGTACCATAGTCTGATTTTAGATAACATTACAAGATCTACTTATTTGCTAGAACTTTCAGCCATAATAGATGTGTTACACTAATGTTGGATAAGGGACTAGGGGCCGGGAGGGGGAGTTCACTAGAACATGGGAAGATTAAAATCAGAATCCTCTGTGAATCGCCTGCAGACATCACCATGCAAGATTTAATTAATCTGTTGAGGCTTAGACACAATGATGGGAGCTAGAGAAATACCTGAGATTGACAGCTAATACCTCAGAGGTTGCTTATATGGAACATGATGTCAAAGCATTCAGGACAGCACAGACACTGTGTTTGTGACCTGGAGTTAGATCCAATAAAGGACTTAGGCTCCTGGTCCCAGAAGGGCATCCAGCCCTATGAGTTAGGAATGTAAGCTCCCTATAAGTAGGGTGACCAAAAGGAAATTCAGAACAACCAGGACATCTGGGATACTGCCCCGCTTCTCTCCCCCAGTCACTGCTGCTGCTGCAGGCAGTGACAAAGGCCAGAAGACAGGCTGCATGGGTGCAGTCTGGTGGAGGGGCAAAACTGCCTAGTGTACCATGCCACTCCACCTACCTGCCAGACTATGTCCTGTGCCCAGGACTGTTATTTTAATTTTCCCCCAGCAGCTGGGACCAGCCTTCAAAACCCAGAACTGTTCCAGAAAGAATAAGGCGTATGGTCACTCTACCTATAAGCTCCTTAGTGGCACAGGAAGCTTCTAGGATGACTCAAATGTGGGATGTGGGCAGTGGGGTTCTGCAGGGCTCGGTCCTTGGGCCCGCACTGTTCAACATCTTCATCAGTGACTTGCACGAGGGGGTAAAATTTGTTCAAATTTGCTGATGACACTAAGATGTGGGGGGACGTGGGCACACTAGAAGGGAGGAATAGGCTGCAATCGGACCTAGACAGGGGCTGGCAGTGTGGGGATGCAGTCAGGAAGGCCAACCGCACCTTGTCATGCATCCACAGATGCATCTCAAGCAGGTCCAGGGAGGTGATCCTCCCCATCTATGTGGCACCGGTTAGGCCACAGCTGGAGTAGTGCATCCAGTTCTGGGCGCTGCAGTTCAAGAGGGATGTGGACAACATGGAGAGGGTCCAGAGGAGGGCCACTCGCA
>NW_017728909.1:38654347-38664835 GCF_001723895.1 Crocodylus porosus
TGTTCAAATTTGCTGATGACACTAAGATGTGGGGGGACGTGGGCACACTAGAAGGGAGGAATAGGCTGCAATCGGACCTAGACAGGTTCCAAGGGTGGGAAGATGAGAATAGGATGTGATTCAACACTGACAAGTGCAAGGTGATGCACCTGGGGAGGAAGAACCAGCAGCATACCTACAGACTGGGGAACTCCCTTCTCGTCAGTGCAGAGGCAGAAAATGATCTTGGAGTCATCATTGATGTCAAGATGGACATGGGCCGGCAGTGTGGGGATGTAGTCAGGAAGGCCAAACGCATCATGTCATGCATCCACAGATGCATCTCAAGCAGGTCCAAGGAGGTGATATACTCCACCTCTATGCGGCACTGGTCAGGCTGCAGCTGGAGTACTGCGTCCAGTTCTGAGTGCCGCACTTCAGGAGGGATGTGGACAACATGGAGAGGGTCCAGAGGAGGGCCACTCCCATGATCAGGGGGCAGCAGGAAAGGCTATGGAACCTGAACCTGTTCAGCCTCCACAGGAGAAGGCTATGGGGGGGACCAAGTGGCCTGTTACAAACTAGTCAGGGGGGACCAGCAGGCATTGGGGGAGTCCCTGTTCCCCCGAACACCACCAGGAGTGACTAGAAATAACAGTCAGAAGCTGGCAGAGGGTAAATTTAGATTAGACATCAGGAGGGGCTACTTCACTGTCAGGGTGGCTAGGATCTGGAACCAACTTCCAAGCGAAGTAGTGCTGGCTTCTACCGTGGGGGTCTTTGAGACAAGGCTAGACAACCATCTTGCTGGGGCTGCTTGACCCAAGTACTCTTTCCTGTCATGGCAAGGGGGTTGGACTTGATGATCTGCTCAGGTGTCTTCCAACCCTACTAACTATGAAACTATGAAATGCAAAAGGAAAGCATATAGGCAATAGGAAAATAATCAGGTCACCAAGTAAGCTTACTAGCAAGAACATGTAGGGACAAAATCAGGAAAGCAAAGATAAAGAATCTCCTGCACCTGGCTAAGAAGTTAGAGACAAGAAGAGGTTCTATAAGTATGCTGGCTAGGAAAAAAAGACCAAAGAAAGTAGGGGAATTCTTAACAGAAGATGCAAAGAAAGCAGGGCTATTTTGTGAAGGCTCTGTCCCAGTTTTCACAAAAAATTAAGCTGAAACCAGGCACCTATTAAAGATTATTCAGAGGAAGGGGACAAGCTGACAGATGAAATTACAGAATAGAGAGTCAGAGAGTTTTGATGAGCCTGAATTAATACAAGACAAAAGGTGTGATTAACTTCATCCCAGGGCACTGAAGGAACTGGCAGAGGACATTTAGGAACCCTTGGTCATGATCTTCTTTTTTAAAAGCCTTCCTTAGAGGCTTTGGGAATTGGCAGTAACCAAGATTTTGAAAGGGTCCAGTGGTCCTGTTGGGTCTTAAATCCAGAGGCTGTTGCCTAAAGGCATAGGGAAGAGCACAGTGGGGGTCTTTACTCCCCCCACTCAAGATGGGAGCCAGGACGATCACCCAGCCACACCCCTTTCTGGCCAGTGGGTCGGCTGAGGAGGGAAATGTGTCCCACCCATCCTTTGCCTAGCATGGGGAGAACTCCACAGTGAGAGCTTTACTCCCCCCAAACCAGCTGCGAGCCAAGCCAATTTCCCCAGCCAAGGAGGAGGCAGGGCTGGCTGCCCAGGATGGATAAGCCCTGCTTATAGCTAGGAGTGGGGCTGCCCTGATCTGCTGAAGCAGAGAGCACAGCCCAGGGCCGCACAGCATCCTAGTATACTGGAAGACTGTGAGTTAAGCTGAATCAGGAGAGGATCTGGGACAGAACATCCATAAACTTGTTTGACCTAAATCAGGTAAGTCCGATTCATCCAGGTTTATTTTAAAACAGTTTCAGCCATTTTGGGAGCAGTTTAAGTGCACTAAACTTCTGTTCTGTTGCAGGTTTAAGTCAGTTTTTGATCACTTAAACCAGTTTATGTGTAACTTCTATCCCTAGCCCTTGCGACCTCTTCCATCCCCACTTGTCTATGATTCTATAATTTAGTGGATGGGAAGAATTAGGGAGTATCTACACAACACGAAGCAGCACCATGTGAAATAAATGAGCCAAGTTTGACCAAGCTAGCTCCAGAATTGAAGTGGCATAACCATGTTAGCATAGAACAGCACTGGGCTTATTAACTCACCTGAGAAGCAGTATTTATATAGCTTGAATATAACACTGTGCTAACACAGCTGTGCTGGTTTCAGTTTTGGAGCTAGCATAGGCAGAGCTAGCCTGAGTATCTCTATCCAGCACTGACTTGTACCATAAAGATTCCAGTATACCACCTGGAATGTTTGAAGCTAGCTTGTGGTATCTCTGCATAGCATCACTTTGTGCCATGAAAACAGACCCTCTGGTGCTCCATAATGCTGAGCAACCACTGGTGAGGGGTCTGGTAGTTTGTCAGACAAAACTTTTGGGGTAGAGGCAATATTTTTTATAAGACCAACTAAATAGTTGCTACTATTAAATTGGTCTAATAACAGATAATTGCCTCTACCCCAAGAGTTTTGTATGCTTATGCTTTTAGACCAACCATGGGCAGACAAAACTCTTGGGGTTAGTTCATCAGTCATCCTCAGAGAACACTGCGTGGACCAAGTCCTTCAGACAACTTCAGTGGAGGAGCACCTAGTTTTCAGTTGGGCTCAGGAGGGAGACAGAAGCTGACCTACTCAGACTAAGGCTATTTTGGGAATGTAAATGCTGGTAGCAGACTGGCTTGCCGGCTTGAAAGGGCTTTGAGCCATCGGTGGGACTTTCCCACCAATCAGAAGGAGATGGCAGAAAGGCTGCCCTGTTCCTGCCTGGGGTCAGGTGAAGAACCTGGACCTGGGTGAGGACCCTACTACCCCTCACCCTGATTGGTCCTCTTTGCAATCTGGGGACAGAGCCTCCGGAGGCTATAAAAGAACAGTGTTCCCGGCCCATGGACACAGCTGCAAGGGATGGAGAAGAGGGAAGATGGGCTAAAGAAAAGCTGGGGACAGCTGCCCGGTGGGATGAATGTGGTGGCCCCAGAAGAGCCCAAAGACCCCTTCTCCTTGCTAGATGGGGAGCAGTGAGCAGTGGGCTCCACAGCAGCTCCACTGAGAAGCACGACAGCAATGCATGGCTCGGTGTATGGGGTGAGACCCTGGAGGCTGTATGAGGCAGCTCAGAGGTCTGCAACTCTGGTGTGCAGCCAGAGGTGAGGTGCATGGGTCAGTGCATGGAGTGGGGACCCTGCAGCACCAGGGCCCTGGGAGCCATATGAGGCAGCTCGGGTCCACAACCCCTGATAAGTGACCAGGAGTCAGTGCACAGACAGTGCATGGCACGGTCCAAGCGGGACCAAGGCCCCAAAGCCGTATGAGGTGGCTCAGGCCTTCAACTTCTGGCGTGAGGTCAGGAAAGCTCAGTGCAGGCAACGGTGTGGAGTGTCCCAGGCCCCAGAAGCTGCGTGGGGCAACTGGGGCCTGCAACCCCCCTGGCATGAGGCCAGGCATCTGAAACCCAAGCCTTGCATGGAGGGTCCTGGCATGGACAGAGACCCCGGAACCCAGCAAGGTGGCTTGGAGCCCCAACCCCAGGCAAAGGAGTTAAGTACATACCATGGCATACAAGGCAGAGAGACTGATGGACCCTCAGCAAAAGAAGCGGTCATTTTTTAGGGGAGAGACAAGGACCCTCCAACCTGCTCCCTGGAGTGAGTTCCTGGGGAAGAGGATTCCCACCGGGGGCAAGTCCACCTGGGTCAGTGGAGCTAACCCTCAAGGGTGAGCCTAGAAGGGCAGGGCTCCCCAAGTTTAAATGTATTGTAGCTTTTTAGGGGCATTTTGGCTGGACTGGGAAAAAGCTAAAGTGCACAGAGGGAGGTTCTTCCCTGCCTCTCCCCCCCAGGGCTACAGGAATGTAGTCAAGGCTTTATAAAAGTTAGCTATATTTAAAGGGGGAGTTGCACCTTATATTTTGTGAATGGGTGTCCTGTATTATATTTTATGTTTTGTGTGTCCAAGTTAATAAAGTCTAAACTGAAGAGATATATTAAGATTGTTATTCTGATGGAATAAGGTTAAGCAGTGATAGAGTATGTATGTTTTATATGCTTATATTTAAGGTTTAAGTAGATTTGGATCTGATAGAATGTAAAGTTGTAAGACAAGTATTGAAAATTAAAATGTAATTCTTATTGGGATAGTTACCTGTATCCTGAAGGAGGATATAAGACTATGTAAATATTACCTATATTCTTGATAGTCTAAATGTTTTGTTATGTATGCATATTTTAGTAACACCCCTGTTGATACTAATTTATGGTTCACCTTTACTTACCTGTTTGTTATTTGTTCTAGGTTAGAAAATTTCCTGGGTAGAATATGAAAACCTTGAGATGGGGTAATCCTCCAGTTGTTATTTATTAGAAAATAGTACTGTATAAGTGATTATATATTGTATAATTTTTATTAACATTATTTTCTATAAATCGTATATAGAGTAATAAATATGTATATAGCTAAGATGTAAAGTGTGGATCTGACTTTCTAGGAGGGAGGGAAAACTGCACATAGCCAGCAGTTCTCCCACCACAAAGCACCTGCCCTGCCAACATCTCCCTTCAATTGGAGAAGGGGGTATCAACCAGGTACACATGGGTTACATACAGAAGAAAAACTCCAGATACCTGGGAGAACTTTAACATTATGCAGGGAAGTATCTAATGAGTTTAGGCCTCTAGGGTTGGCAGCAGCTGAGCATAGGTTTTTGAATCACAGTTGTGGAGTTAGGTATTTTAACTCCACGTAAGTCCTGCTTTAGGCACCCAAGTCCTTTATTAGATCTAGCCTGTTCCTGAATGAGAATGATATAAGTGGAAGGGCTTCCTGTAACCTCTTTTTTGCATGCCCAGGCAGCTGAAATAACATTTTGTGATACATCTTCAAAGGCAGAAAAAATAAATAGGCACTCATTCTCAGTAAAAGTTGCTCTGCCCTGGGTATATAAATACCAGATTTGCCTTTCAAAATATTCCTCCTAATTCACAAAAAGACACTAGCAAATTATCTTTGCAATAACTACCAGGGATCATCCACTATTTGATATCTGAAAATTGTTTTGCAAATGAAAAATAGCAGATAAAAGTTAAACAACAACTCTTCTTCCTGAGTAAAAATAGTTCCTCTATTATTGTAGACAATGCACACTCAAAACATCCAGTAACTACACTGAGATCTTCCTGTGACCAGAAGGTGTCTGATTGCATGACCATAATTTTCTTCCTAAAATAATTTCTTGTTGATTCTTAGATTCAATACTAGGATCTTCCTTCTCAGTGAGTCATAGAAATTGTGTTATTTCTTTATATGGTGTTTAGAAATAGCTTAAATTTTCCTCCTTTACCCAATGAAGTACAACCCACATAGCAAATCTGGGGTTATTTCAGCATGCTACAACATTCAAAGGACTGATTAGTGAACTATTTGCATGTATAATTTCAGCTGTGTTCAAGTATTTCTCTGCTATTTGGTTTGGCTTCCATCATGCTATAAAGTCAATGGGCTCCTCTGTTTTGAGCAATAGACTTCGCTGCCATTTACCCCTCATATATGGACCACAATATTATTTTTTATGATTTTTTTTGTTTACGTTTCATGGGTGAATGAGTGTTTCATTAAACTGTAACCTAGGGATTCCTTCAAATGCTACAAACAGAGAAGCCACTAAAGTTTGGAAACTGGTTAACATCAGAGTCAAAGCCAAAAATCTCACCATATCCTAGCATTACACATATTCTTTCCTCATTAAGTATTTGAAGCATTCCCTTTCTATCAGAGCTGCCTGAAAATTATGTACTGGTACATTTGCAATGTTTTCATATGGAATACAAAAAGGAATTCCTACTATATTTCCAAAACTCAGGTAAGGGAGAGGGGAGGTGAACAAGTAAAAAGGACATTTTAGATAGCTTAAAGAAACAACAGACTAGATTGTTCCTGAGGCAGTTTTTCCTGAGGTACACTACCCTTCCATAAGGCTGTAGGTCCTAGACCCCTGTGCTAGCCAGCTGAACTGAACATACGCAGAGGGGAGCAAACAATACATTATTTGATACAGTTGCAGCTTGTGCTCACACCCCAGAGTTCTCCACTGTGAGCCTGAAGTCTCTCGTGGCCTATAGCGTATGTCCTGACAATCTGGCTCATAACATATACTGGACAAATAAATGCATGGTATAATTGTCTAGCTCCTTCTAAAGTTTATTTTCTAGTGTCCATCATCAGTATATTTAACTATTCCCTTCATCTAACTGTTTTAGAGATCAAATAAATAAAGCCCTGTCTGTCCAGAAGAAAGCTTGTTGAGATTTTGTGTTCTTTTGTTTTAGGTTTGTTCCCACAAACTTGTTGCATAATGTGTACTGCTTTACTGAGAGTTTGGAGAGAGAACAGGTTTCTTAGGATCTGCTATAAGGTGCTATGCTAGGTTATTGTGCTGCTACACCTGCAGCAGAAATATTTCCTGTGAAGTCTGTGAAAGCCAAGCATATCTTAAAAAGCTGATCACTGACCTTAATTGTTTCAAAGTTTTTAAAAAAGTAGTAGAGCAGTAACCACATGGATAAACAATGAAGGCAACTACTCAAATACAGTTAAGTGTTAGCTTCTCAAACCCAAGGTTTTTTCAAAGTTTATGATATTTTGAGAATCAGATAGGGAAACAATGTAAATATTGTAGAAGTTAATGGTATTTTTCCACAAGCAAAGGCCACTTACATTTTTCAGAAACATCTTAAATCATGCAAGAGTTTTATTTTATTTTTAAAAATCATTGAGAAAATTTCCCTTTTGCTTTCAGGTTTCCTCACACTGACACAGAAATATACAGCACAAATGTAATGTTTCTAGAGATTAATGATAAAAATTATTAGAAGCAACTACTCTTATACGTGAACAGACTAGAATGTATCTGTCTTGTTATATTTGAGAGGGATAAAGGAAGATATGAAAGGGGTTAATAAATACAAGGATAGTATAAATTAGGTAAATATCTTTTCTGTTTGATCACTCACAATACAAGAACAAGGGGACACTGAATACTATTCAAAAGGTAACACATTCAAATTAATAATTTAAAATTGAAAAATACATTTTAAAAAATACACACAATCAACATGGGGAATCCACTGCCACAAAATATCATTATGAACAAGTTTATTTCTATATTTACTCAGATGTAAGATGAAGTTCCCCCCCATCTGCATGGGGAGAAAGCCCCTCATCTTAGATTCACATGGGGATGGGGGCAGGCAGCTGCTGAAGCTCCGACACCGGCCCTGAGCCCAGGTCAGGGGCAGTCAGACCCACAACAGCCTCCTGTCTCCCACTCTGCTTTCCCTCTGCAGCTCCTGCCTTGCACTCACCCTTAGCCCCTCTTACAGGTGCAGCTCAACTCTGGCTCAGGCTGGATTCCTACCTGGGCACAGACCACATGGAAACTGAATGTGGCCCCACCAACCAGCAGTGCTGACACCAGGCATAGTCCAGAACGGGTTGAGCTTCCATGTTAGCACGTGGAGGGAATCGAGCCTGAGCAGCATCTGACAGTAAGGGTGGGGGCTGGGGGGGGAGGAAGAGACAGAGACTGTGGGGAGCAGGGGTGGGATAAGGTGCAGAGACTGCAAGGACCCAGGCACAGAGGGTATAGTTGTGGGGGGCAGGAAAGTTGCAGGCGGAAGAAGTAGGGGCGGTAGAGTGAAAGGAGGCTACCTGACCCCCCCAGCCACTATTTTTCCTGCTGTAGTAGTGGGAAGGGGAGAAATTTAGGACAACCCTCTAAATAAATTAGATTTTACACCTAACAAGTTTTACCAAATTAATACATTTTTCATGTATAGAATCTAATTATTGGGGGGTCATTTCAAATTTAGAGTCAACTTAGATTCAAGTAAATAGGGTAATATTCTGAAAGGATTCAAGCTTTTATATGGATAACCAGGACATCCACTATTACAGTGGATATGATAATCAATTGTCACAAAGGAGTTATACTCTGAAGCATAAGGGTATATATCAGGAACTGACTGATGGGGGATAGCATGCAGAAATAGGTGGCTTCTGACTCCTGGGGCTGCCCCAACTCTCACAGAAGTTGGCACCCTGGGAGACTCTACAATGCCAGCAGCTTACTGTGGGCTGCAACAGAACCAGGAAATGTGGGGAGTGAGAAGCAGACACACACAATAACAACATCTAGGATCATCTAGGAAACTAGGGCTGGAAGGGATCTCACAAGGTCATCTAGTCCAGCCCCCTGCTCAGAACAGTATCATCACTGACTAAACCATCACAGCCAAGTATCTGTCCAATCTGCTCTTGAAAAGCTAAGGGGATAGAGATTCCATAAACTTCTCCAGGCAGCCTGTTTCAATATTTGACCACCCTCTGCACACACCCCACCCCACACCAAATAGATGTTAAAGTAAAACTGTGATGAGAACGTATGTGGGATCCCAACAATCATGTTTCCTGCCATGCTACACATATCTGGCAGCAGGTGCACTTGTGGGATCCTGTATCAGATTGCATTCTGTCACATTGCTGGTGCAAGGTGAGCCTGATTCCAAGCTCCCTGTCTGCAAGTAGCAAGCTTTTCTCCCTGTGCTCCCCTGGCTGGGAGCCCTGATCAGCTAAGGAGCACTCCCAGCCTCTGGAGCACATGGGAGTCTTGAAAGGCTCCCAGGTGCTCTAGAACCTGGCCACTGGCCACATATTCAATTAAGAGCATAATAGGAATGAGTCACAAAGTTATTAGACATAATCTTGTGCAATAACTTTGTGGTTATTCTTCCTCTTATAATAAAATCATAGAATCATAGAAAAATTAGGGTTGGAAGGGACCTCAAGAGGTCATCTAGTCCAACCCCTCGCTCAAAGCAGGACCATCCACAACTAGATCATCCCAGCCAACGCCTAGTCTAACCAGGTCTTAAAAACCTCCAAGGACAGAGATTCCACCGTCTCTCTGGGTAACCTTTTCAGTCCTTTATTACCTTCCTTGCAAGGAATTTTTTCCTAATATCTAACCTAAACTTCCCTTGCTGCAACTTGAGACCAGTACTCTTTGTTCTGTCATCTGCCACCACTGAGAACACAGTCTAGATCCATCCTCTTTTGAGGCCTCCTTCAGTTAGTTGAAAGCTGCTATTAAATCCCCTCTCAGTCTTCTCTTGTCCAGACTAAGCAAGTCCAGTTCCCTGAGTCTCTCCTCAGAAGCCACATGCCCCAATCCCCTAACCATCTCCATGGTCCTCTGCTAGACTCTCTCCAATTTGTCCACATCCTTTCTGTAGCGGAGGACCAAAACTGGGTGCAGTACTCCAGATGTGGCCTCATCAGTGCTGAATAGAGAGGGTAATAATCACTTCCCCTGATCTGCTAGCAATGCTCCTACTAATGCAGCCCAGTATGCTGTTAGTCTTTACAAGGGCACACTAGGCATGCATAATCTTGCATGCCTAGTGGTCCCTTCCAATCCTAATTTTCAATTATTCTATGATAGTGGCCAGGTCACTACTTAAGTAATAATCAGAAAGTTCCTCCTAATCTCCAACCAAAATTTGCTCTGCTGCAGCCTGAAGCCATTGCTCCTAGTCCTGTCCCCCAAGGCCACAGAGAAAAGCCCAGGACCACCCTCTCTATAAATTGCCCTTCAGGTGTTTAAAGATTATCAAATCCCTTCTCAGTCTTCAGTTCTTCAGACTAAGCAGCCCTAACTCTTTCAGCCTTTCTTCATAAGTCATATTTTCCAGGCTTCTAATAATTTTTGCTGCTCTCCACTTAACTCTTTTCATTCTGTCCCCATTGTTCTTAAAATACCCAAGACTGGACATGGTACTCCAAGTGAGGTCTTACCAGTCCCAAAGAAACATGAAGAATCACTTCCCTTGATTTGCAAGTGACACTCCTGTTGATACAACCCAGTATTCAGTTGACCATTTCTGTAACAGAGTACAGTTTTTCTCATATTCAGCTTATTGTAACCCCCAAGCTCTTCTCTGCAATACTGCAGTTTAGCCAGTAATTCCCCAGTCTGTACCTGTGCAATTATTCTGTTCCAAGTGCAGTACTTTGCATTTGTCATTGCTGAATTTCATCTGATTGGTGGCAGACCATTTTTCTAGTCCATCCAGGTCATTGTGGATCCTAACCTTACCTTCCAGAGTGGATGCAATTCCACCCACCTAGGTGTCATCCACAAATTTGCTTAGTGCACACTCAATAGTTTCATAGTTTCTAGGGTTGGAAGGGACCTGAGTAGATCATCAAGTCCGACCCCCTGCTATGGCAGGAAGGAGCACTGGGGTCAAATGACCCTGGCAAGGTGTACATCTAGCCTCCTCTTAAAGACCCCCAGGGTAGGAGCCTGCACCACTTCTCTTGGAAGTTGGTTCCAGATCCTAGCCGCC
>NW_017728909.1:38665144-38675860 GCF_001723895.1 Crocodylus porosus
ATGACAAGGTGCGGTTGGCCTTCCTGACTGCATCCCCACACTGCCGGCCCATGTTTACTTTGGAGTCAATGATGACTGCAAGATCCTTTTCTGCCTCTATACTGACCAGAAGGGAGTTCCCCAACCTGTAAGTACGGTGCTGGTTGTTCCTCCCCAGGTGCCTCACTTTGCACTTGTCGGTGTTGAATCCTATCATCCAAATCATTATAAAGATATTAAATAATGCTGGACCCAAAACAGATCCCTGGGGAACCACACCTAATAACTTCTCTCAGCTAGACATTGCACCATTGATGACTAATCATTGAGTGGTAGGACAAGCCAACCCGTTATCTGTCCACCTTACAGTACTTTCATCTGTTCTCATTTCCTAAGCTTGTTAATGAGAATATCATGGGAGATCATGTCAAAAGCCTTGCTAAGGTCAATGGAGATCACATCCATGTCTCTCCCCACATTCACAAAGCCTGTCACCTTATCATAGAAGGAAATCAGGTTGGTCAGGCAAACTTGCTCTTGGTGAAGCCACACCAGCTGCTCTTGATCACACTGCTCTCCTGTAGGTGCTTCACAATAGGTTCCCTGAGGACCTGCTTTATTTTCTTTCCAGGTCTCAATGTCAGACAGACTGGTATGCAATTCCCCAGAATCTTCTTATTCTTCCCTTTTTTAAAGAATACCATATGTTCTCTTTTCCATTCATTTGGGACCTCACTCAATCTCCATGAGTTCTCAAAGAGGACATCTAATGGCTCTGAAATTACCCCAGCCAATTCCTTCAGTACCCTAGGGTGCATTCCATCCAGCCCTACCTACTGAAAAGCATCTAGCCCAGGGGTGGGCAAAATAGTGGATCTGGTCAGTGGCCAGACTTCATTTCCCAGCAGCCTCTGCTTGCATCGCTGCAGCCAGTTTTCATGGAGAGCCCAGGAGCAGCAGGGCCAGGGTTTCCATAGAGGCTGGCCCCAGTGCGTGTCTGGGATCTTACAGCAATGACAGCATGGTCTGGACCTGGGCCAGAGCTGTGATCCACTGCTTGCATGCCCCTGCCTGGGGTGTACAGGCACCGTATTGCAGCTCTGTCCTGGCTCCAGACCACGTTGTCACCACCACAAGATCCCAGCCCTGAAGCAGCTCCCCACCCAACTGCATGCCCTGCTAGAGCAGCTATGATGAGTCTCCTTGGAAATCCTGACCCCACACTGTCACAGCCCCACTGGGGTCTCCACAGAAACAGGCCACAGTAACTCAAGCAGGGGCTGCCGGGAAATGAAGTCTGCCACAGGCCTGATCTGGCCTGCAGGCTGGACTTTGCCCACACCTGATCTAGCTTTGCTAAGTGATTCCTAACCCATTTTGCCATTACTAGGCTGTTTGAGTCCTCTCCTATCATTGCTGCTAACTGTACTCATCATCTGGTAGGTGCCCCTATTTGTGAAGACTGAAGTGAAAAAGGCATTAAATGCTTTAGCTTTCTCCACATCATCTGTAATTAGATTGCTTCTCTATTCCACAAAGGAACTTCCTGTTCTTGGGTCTTCCTCTTGAATCCTTTTTCATTGCCTTTATATCCCTTGCCAGTTGCATGTCAAATCTTGCACTGGCCTTCCTAATTTCTCCCTGTACACCCATGCAATACTCTTATACTCTTCAGTAGTACTATGAACAAGTTCCCAATTTTTTTAGGGTTCTTTTTGAGTTTCAATTTATTGAAAAGATAGCTGGTCTCTAGCCAAGCTGGTCTCCCAGCCTTCCCATTTTGTACTTCCTAGTATTCTGTTGCATCAGGATACCTAACTCCTAAGCTCTTAAAGGGGCATCCTTAAGAGCAGGCCAGTCAGTTCTCTTGGACTTCTTTTCTCCTCAGACTTACCTCTCTGGGATCCTATCCACCAGTTCCCCGAGTTTGTTAGTCAGCTTTTCTGAAGTTCAGTGTCTTTATTCCTCTTCTTTCTTCCTCTCCTCCCCTTAGGATCTTGACCTCTATCATTCTGTGGTCACTGTTACCCAAGTTACCTTCCACCTTCACATCTGCAAGTAATTCCTCCCTGTTTGTGTGCAGCAAGTTGAGCAGAGCTTCCCCCTAGAAATTAATTACTACATTTTGACATGGTACATGCTGATCTAGTGTCAGTGTGTTTACCTAATGTATTGGGTATCAGATTGGATGCTATTTCTATCTATAGGATTTGTTATACATCATAAAATAACAAGTCATGTACCTTTACCCTTAAAATGGTTGCACATCTACATTTTTTTAATCCAAACCAGTATTTCTGATATCTGGCCTGTGTGTAGAATCCCTAAGTATTTCAGAAAATGAACCTGGTATACAAACTGTAAACTTCACTCACCTATGAATTTAAGATACTTCTCTCCAATATGAAATACAACAACTAATTACCACAACCTACAACAATATTATTCAGCAACTAAATGTAGTAAATGAAGTGGGTGTTAATGGGAATGTACATAGAATGAAATCTGCTAGAATTTGGATAGGATCTTGGCATTCACAACCCTAACTCTAGAAAAATGTTCAATAGGATCTTTGCTAGCTACAAGCTGTAGGCTGTGTCTCATATAAAGCTTGACATTTTTAGAAGCAGAATGTTCCAAAGGACTTTACAAGGAAATGACTGTGATTCAGTTCCAAATCCAACAATTGCCTAATTGACTAATGAATTGTCAACAATTTCCTGCAGCACCTGTGGAAGATGTTACATTTCCTGGAGGTCCTTCATGCAGGTCCTGAACTACCTTCACCCTGTTTAGCTTGTTCAAGCTTCTATAAGGATAAATTGCCTTACATAGTTAAGAGACTTGTCATCTGTCATGCAATGCTGCATTCTGTTGCATCAGGATACAACTACTGAACTACTATTGATTGCATCAGGATACAACTACTATTGAAACTACTCAAGATTCAAGGTGCTAGCCAGGTATAGCTGGACCCAAGGTAGTCATGATGCCTCCAGGTGGCCACTTGGCCACTGCTCTGCCCACACTTCTCCTACCCCCTTTGCTAACCAGGATGTGGTTCCAGTTGTGGCTGTTTCCCCTATCCCTCTGCTGCTTTGTGGTATTGAGCAGCCCTGAGAGCCTGGTGCCCTGCTCCTGCCTATGCCATTGTCCCTCACTCCTAAGCCACAGCCCCCACAGCCCTGCTGATGCCCTTCACTCCTGACCCACAGCACCCATTCCTGCCAGTGCCCCTCACTCCTGACCCACAGCCACCTGGCCCTGCCACTGCCCCTCACTCCTGATCTGCAGCCCTCCATCCCCGGTGGTACCTCTCACTCCCAAAACACTGCCTTTTGCCCCCAGGCCTCAGCTATCCTGTGTGGTGGATCAGTAGGGGGCACTCCTGTGTTGAGCTACCCGCCTTATTGTGCCCAACCAAAAACCAAGCTTCGAGTGCCTCCGCTGGGGCGCCTGTATCCAGCTGACTCCCTTCCTGGAGTACACCTGCAAGAGTGGAATAACTGCTGCCAGCACACAGATTCAGGTCTTTGTGCCGCCCAGTGTACACAGACCCTGTAGGCCTTGAAGGCGCTTAACCCACCGAGGGATTCTGGGGTGCTTCCTTTAGCTTGAAGCATACAAAACTTTCCTCATGTACAGAAAGAGTGCAAAAAGCCAGGCCCACCTTAGCTAGCCAAGTAAGCGAGCCAAAAAAGGCTGTTCCCTTCCATGTGGTGTGCTATAAACAGAAAGTTTTATTGATCCAAGAGGGATAGGGAGTGGAAGGAGTACAAAACAACCAAACATAGAAAGAAAACCAACCTTGAGCAAAACAAAATAGGCTTGTTCCCTTTTGATACGCGACTAAAACAATTAAATCCAAGTTCCTAGCTAGATTTCGGGTAAGTTGCTCGCATCAACATCCAGAGGATTCTGGAGGCCCACAGCTTGATTCAATGACCAGAAGATGTCTCTCCCCTCTAAGATGGAGGGATCCTTTAAATAACCTTTCTGACCTCATCACCTGGACCCAACAGAAGCAGCCCCATTGAATGCTGATCAATACTTTTAAAATTCATCAGCATCGTCAGGTGAGGGGACCAGGATTCCCCAGGTCATTTGGTGGTAATTCAGCACAAAGGAAGAGCGAGGTCCCCTTTCCCTATGGAATGTACAACCCTGTCACTGAGGAGACCAGGTGAAGTGACCACGCAGAGTGAGAATCCCAGGACCCTGGGATCTCTCAGAGCAGAGGCGGGGCAGTCAAAAAGGGGATTTCTTCACATCCTGTGTGTGGGGCAGGGGGTTGTAGGCCAGGCCAGGTGCCCAACCATAGATGACACCATAGATGATGCATTGGGAGGGCATGGGGAGGCACAGTGGTGGGGAGCTGTCCCTCCCACCCCCACAAGCTGCCCACAGCTCCATCCTACTCGCTGGCTGTGTGTTGCTTTTGTCCATTCCCACTCCAGCCCTGGGCACTACACACTACCTTAGCTGGGCAATGCCCTCAGCCACCAACCACCAAACCTGACCCACTCTCTCCCTCACCACGGGCAGTCAGCATAAGCCACCACCTCAGTCTGCCCCCACACCCACCCACGAGTCACTTATGCATGCTCCCCTTCCGCCCCACACCTTAACTGCAGATGCTGCTCTCCACCATGCTACCTGGCTGCTACATGCACAAGTGCACACTCTTCCACATGGCACCCTCTTCCTGTGATTGGCCTCCTCCTACTCCCCCCAGCCCCAAGCAGCCCCTTGCAGGCTGAAACTCTGCCATCCTGCAAGGGGAAACCTGTGATTTCCTGTGGTTTTTTTTCCTTTGAAGGAGAAAATCTGGGTTTTTCTGTGGCAAATGGAAAACCCTGAGCCCTGAAAATCAAGTTTGACTGTTTCCCAAGCACTTTCTGTTCCTGTGTAGGCATTTATATGGGGGAAACAGAGTCATCTGACCCCAACCAGCCACTCTGGAGTGCCAGGGAGTAGACAGAGGGCTAGGCTCTGATGGAAGCTTCAGGTCACCCTTGCCCAATCTAGGTGGTCAGCTATAAGGCGGCTGGCCAGGATGAATGGCTGCACTATTCAGACTGAAGCCCCTGGTTTCAGGCCGTAGCCTGACATCTACACACATATACCTCACCAATATTTTTATTCCTTCAATACCAACATTATCATTTCTGAAAGGAACCCTCCCCACCCCACCCCCAAAAACCCCCAAAAAAACAAAACAAAAAAACTCTGGAAATACTGTCAGGCTAAAACTCATGTGGGGTGGGAATAAAGTATGAAAAATCCACATATGTGCCGATTAGCACTCCTGGCACTTTATTTGTACATTGACACTCCTTTTCCTTCTGGTTTACTTGATTATATGATAAGCTCTTAGGACTTCGCTTTTCCATAAGTTTGTAGCAGCTATACATTTAGGGTACCAGTATCATGTCTATACTAAAAATGTTAGTATTATTAAAGCGGAGGAACCAAGCATAATGCAGACACTTTCACTTAGTTTTCTGTAGCTTACCTATGAGCTACAATATTCTGCACTATTTTTCTGTTGCACCTGAGAAAGGTATCTAACTGGTCACACGAGATTACATTACTCAGAGGTTCTCCTATTATATATACACACATACATATGCCTATACCCTACACTCCTAAGAATTAGATCCAAAGCCTCATTTCATTTGTGGCTTGCAAATTCTGAATCGCAGAAGATCTCAGATGAAAGTGTATCAACTCACTTACCAGTTAATCTATACTGACAGAGATTGCAATCATACAGTCAATTTTATCACACAGTCAATATTTAATGGCAGCTCAAATAAATTCAAATCTTCAAGTTTTATAACAGCAAAGCCAAAACAGGTTTAGTGAACATGAAGGCAGATAGAAATATCACTTTATGTAGGACATAGTGCAATGGAACCTCAACCCCTGATTGGGATTTTATAAATTAGTGCAAGGGTGCACAGATGTATCCTGGTGGCCTGTCATAAATCTGGGGAAGCTAGGGTGATGCAGGCACCTAAGATACATGGTTGACAGCACAAACATTGCTAATTCAAGGGCATAGCAGAAGCAGTCACAGCTCAGCCATGTCAGATTCCAATGAATCTACAAACTATGCTAAATACTTTGTCACAAGAGAAAGGAAGGAGCATAAATCCAATTTATTTAGAAAGGATTTGAGATGCAAAAAGGAGTTGAGAAGCAAAAGAGTGCATCTTGTGTCCTTGCTGAACGGCGATTTGTTAATCTGTGCATATGCCTGCATGAGTGGTCCAGTTTCCTGTTTACAAATGTGATAAAGACTCACCTCCAATCAGAGAGGACCCCCAAGTGGTGACCCTCCAATGGGAAGTGCACTTAGCAAATGGTCCTCAATAAAGTTTGAGCTGTGTACCTCAGAACTAGCACAACACAAATAAATGATAGTTTTAATTTAATTTCTGTTACAAGTTTACTCAAAGGATATTAGAAATTAATAGCTCTAAAATATTTCATTTTTCACTAAGAGACCTGAAACTGCAAACCTGTATCTGAGAAGCAAGTTCCATATTGCAGGCCCTATCTAGTGGCTTGGAGCAGAATTCTGTGACAAAATAGAGTCAGCTTCCTTATGTATGAACCTCTTGAACAGCTGGCTAAGGAACTAAATGTTGGCAGCAGTTACAACCACATGATCAGTCCTCACAGCCAGGGAAACATGCCAGGTGGCAGCCAAAGAAGAAAAACAGAGTGGGGGATGGAACAAAAGAAGCTCACATCAAACAACAAAGAACCTTCCAGCATCGTCCTTGGAAAATACATTCTGCAGTTTTGCTATTGTTATTTATCAAATGTTGACAGTGTATTTTCAGATTTGGCTAAAGAAAGTCTTTAGCTTTGATATAATATGTATACATTATCACTATAATCACATTCATTCAAGAGTTATTTCATGTGAGAATGATTAAACATACTATTGGCAGTATGTCATTTCTCTAGAGCAATCTTTTCCTTAGAAGCTTACTCACTTTGAACACAATTAATACACAATTGGTGCACACGATAGGAACAGCTTCTATGCAGCAGATTTTCTGAATATTCATTTAAATGTTTTTCTCTACGGGTCAGGTTCTGCTAGTCCCAGAGGACCTTCTGATTAGTGCTAGGGACCCACAGTTCTCGCAGAAATCACCAGGAGTGCTGGATAGTCAGCTCCTAGTAGGGTTAAATGCCATACACAGAGTCTAGAAGGATGAATATGTAATAAATATGAATATTTGTCCTGTGTTTCAAGCATATTTTAGCTGTATTTATGTGACAGGATGTATGGGTCCCAAAGAGGGGCCTCCAACCACATCAGGCCCCATGATAGTGAAAAGGCCTTGCTAGGATAACAGCTTATAACAGCTTCCCGCACAGTTAAAACCAGCACCAAATTTTCAGGGACAATGGGTAGTGTTTTCCCCAGCAGAAGTAATGTGGGGTTGGGGGGAAGCATTAGGTTTTCCTGTCCATGTCTCAGTTCATCCGTGTCTTAGTTCATGAAGTGCACCTGGGTCTAGAGAGAGAGACAGTCACAAGAAAGGGTTGGACTTATTTCTGGGATAATGAGTTTTGGAGACCGCTGCAGGGCAGTAGGGCATCCTGCTCCTTTGAAGAGCTGAAACTGCTAGGGGAAGAGCCCTGCCAGTGAGTTGGAAACCCCAGCTGCTGGTCACCAGGGCAGCCAGAATGAGCTAGTGGCCTACACCAGCCAGCGGAGGCCAGGCCCCAGGCCTATATAAATCCTAGGGCTGGGACCAGGCAGTTCAGTTCCCTACTGGCAGCCAGAAGGGAAGCAGCCTCCAGGGAGGAAGTGCCCAGTGAAGCAGCAACTGCCTAATATGCTTCACCCAGGGCTAACGGGGCTCCATGAGCTCCGCAGGTACCCTTGTTCACTAGAGACTTAGCGCCGGGGATGCAGTCTGATGCTTTTAAAGAGGCAGAGCACACCCTTGTCTTTTGTATTATGTCATAGCCCACGGGCTTGTGTTTTGTTTGTCGTTCCACAATACCAGTGGTTTGGGTGCGGCTATTAGGGGAAGGAGGAGGCCTCACAGGGGACCCAAGGCAGCATGGGGACTCCAGCGCCAGAGACGATGCCGCCTTTGGGGTGCATTGACCCCAGCGCCAGAGAGGGCGCAGCACTTTGCAAGGATGCAGAGAGCCCAAGTGCCAGTGAGGCGCTGAGCAAGACAGGGCTGCAGAGAGCCCAGTGCCAGTGACACACCGAGCGAGACAGGGCTGCAGAGAGCACAGGGAGGACAAGGAGGCCAAACTGCAACAAGGCCCTGACCAAACAATGTCGGTACCATCAGTGAGGCTTGGGGCATGGTAAAGGGGCACCTGGAGCCACACAAAGCCCATAAGGCTAAGGTGCCCCGAAACACCATTGTGACATCTATTTTGGAGCAGGACCCACCAGAGGTCCAGAAAAACCATGGGGTACAGAAACTCAATTAAGACCATGTCCAAGAGGACTTAAAGGCAGCCCATCCCATATTGCAGCTCTCTTCATATTGTTTGTGTTGGATATGAAGATGGCTCATCTGCCAGAAGGCGATGTGAATAGAGAATTTTTGCTAAGAGGCAGGCAAGCAGAACGAGGCTTTCTTTGCTCATTTTTGGAGAACTTGTGAGCTTGTGTTAATCTATGAAGACCCAGACCCTTTCTCCATTTCGTAAAGCTGTGACCAGAATGATTCAACTGTATGGCTAATCATACTTCAGTTCAGTTGTTTCATGGCATTTTTTCCAGACTTTTTATTGTTTAAGAACAACGAAGTACCTAGTCAGCTCTGAAATAGATTTTTGTTAGTTCCAGCTTTTTATGCTCTTTTCCCATTTCCAAATCACAACTGCACCCACATTTAACTGTATAGACTTGCTGTATTTAATCATACAGTTGAATTTTAAAGATAACCTAATCATCAGCTCAGATAAATATCCCCCCTCCCCCATACAGAAGGTGAATCAGAAGCTATCTCCCTAAGAAATCCTTGCCTCTGTGATACTAAGGGTACAAACAAGCATTCATGGGACCCAGCACAGCTAGACAGCTTAAAGTCACCTAAACCTGAATTGGGATTTCCATGTGCAAGTGTTCACTTTTTGCCAGGAGGAGGTGCAGGCAGCTAGAGGAAAGCAATTTCGTGGAGGTGCTAGGGCTGGTGGGTCCAAGAGAAGGAATGCAGGCCCACACCAGAGGAGGATGTCAGCAGGTCTGCAGAAGAGACTCTCCAGTCCAGGGAAGAGACGGTCAAGGGGCTAAAAATAGCCTGGTCAGGGGCAGGGGGTTAAAAGCAGCATGGCACAGCTCCAGGACTGTGTAGAGTGGCTGGGCTTTCCCAATCCCAGGTCTGTGCTGTGGACCTGTGCAAGCATTTGTTAGACTAGGTTAATCCATTTTAAATCAGATGTACCCTTGCTTATCTAAAACTAGTTCTTATCTGACAAGAACTAATTTTAAATGGGGTGTGCCTTTTTGACTGACCTAAGCCTTGTGAATGCTTGCACAGAAACCCTAAGGTCGGTTAGAGTAATCTAAATGTACTGCTGGTACTCAGCCTAAGAATGCTTCTGCATACAACCTAAGGTAGAGCTAACTTAAGGTCAGTTAGGACACCCAAACCTAAGGTCAGTCACACCTGTATGCATCCCAGGCAACTCTCAAGGGGTTCTAGGTATAGCGAAAGGGGCTTTAGGCGACAGCTTCTTAGGTGTTGAAGGAGTACCAGGTAAGGAGGCTACCCTGCAATAGTATTTCACTTGAGAAATTCTTACTGACAGAAGCCAGAATCTCCATGGGTGCTGGGAAAATCATATGAAGGTACAACATCTCTAACACCCTTTGAAGCATGCGTTTACCCTGCAAGCATATCTTGCTAGCTAATAATGGAAGAGAATCTTGGATCACAGTTATTTGTCCTTAAGTAAGAGGCAGTGCATCAAAAAAAACCCCAAAAACAACTCTTCAAAATTAGATATATGCAGTACAAATGTCACATGTGAGCAGAACTTGCACTAAGTCAATGGTAGCAAGATTTCTGAGCATTCTACCACAGAAATATTATAATTTCATCCTAAAAGTAAATTAAAAATCATAGCCCCTTCCCAAGATGAAGTGAAGTCTGAAAAATAGAACAGAGTTGCTAAACAAAGTTTGTCATGGAAAACTTGGACACTATTGTCAAATAACGTCAAATTGTCATGTGTTCATTTTTAGAAACCCATGCACATTGACATCAGATATTTCAGTGATATGAGCAGAACTGCCCGTTGATACAAACAAGGTTATTGAATTACATAGGGACTATGTACTGTAAAATTCTGTAGTAGCTTTCTAAAGATAGCCTACAGTGCGAATGGAGCTGCAGTGCAATGTCACGGCAATCTACAATATTATACCAATATTAGGGTTTTTTAATCCTCTTTTTAATTTAAAGTTATAGCTGTACTGGATGACTGCTGTTAAAAACAAAATCCCTTTTCTAAATAAGCTACTGTCAATCTGCTGTCTCTTGATAATTACCTAGAAAAGTTCTACGTATGAGGGTCTGGCAAAAGCTCACCTACTGATAAGCTGTAGAGTTCAATTAAAATCTAGTTGTTTGAAAGTCTAAATGGAAAAAAAAATTCAAAGCTGATTTAAGGGTGCCATTTCTGAAAACCAAATGGTATGCAACACCACCAGTTATTTAGCTGTAATACTAAATG
>NW_017728909.1:38676375-38716556 GCF_001723895.1 Crocodylus porosus
ATATCTATCTATCTATCTATCTATATCTATGCTAAGGAACTATTGATGTTTTCTTAAATCTATGTGTGTGTATGTACACACACACACACACACACACTTAAAAAAAAAAAATCAGTAGTTCCTTAGCGCATATACATAAATACATATATACATATATATACACACACACATACACACACACACACATACATACACACACATATATATATACACACAGTGTTTTTATATATATATATAAACATTTTAAAAAACATCAATAGTTCCTTAGCACTCAAAAATAAGTCTAGTTTTTAAATATTTTATCTGGAAGGAAGGAGGAACAACTGTGTCTTTTGCATAGGAAAATACTGAGAGAAGTTTACCAACATCATGTAATTAATACTGTTGGTATTATATACATTAGTTGCCAGTTGCTGGAATTGTTGTGTAAAGCATTCAATCTCTTATTGGGGGAGATATTGAACAGATGTGGAAATAAATAAATATTGATAATTACTTTTTTTCATCAGAAAGATACACCACAAGTCTGTAAGTATGCTGTATGACAGTTTGTTGGCAAAATTATGTTTATATTTAAATATTAATTTATATTGTCTATAATATTACATATGTTAAGGTATTCGCAAATTAAATATTTCTAGAATTGCTTAAAAGAGCCTCACAGCAATACTTTTTAACTGCAGAAAGCAGTACACATTATAGGAACAGCATAAAAAAAAAAAAAAAGTTAAGTAACAGCTAAGTGAAAACTTGAAGCAATTTTTTTTGGTCCTTAATATATTTACTTTTTCCACATTCTTGAACACTTAACTATTTAAAAAACAGTTTCCTATTTCTGCTTCATTTTCTAACTGGTGGCATTACGTATATGCAAAAGCTCTCACCAGCAACAAATATTTCAAATTTCATACCACTAATCTGTGTAACGTTCATCAACAATAGTACATGTTAATCCACTTATTTCTATTCTTAGGAGTTGGAAGAGACAATGAAAAATATCACATTTAAAAACATTTATTCTGTTAAAGATACAGCTTTAAAGGCTTCCATTGCCCTTCATTTTCATATAGTATTATTATGTACATATATAATGATTCAATATTTTGCTAAAATAAATGCCAAGCAAAGCCCTTATGACACATGAAAATTAATGAGAGCTACAGTAAACACTCCAGGGGAACAGATTTCCAGTTTTTTGTATGCTGTAAGACTAAGAAGAACACTAGAGCTCTGCAGTCACACTGAACTATCAATATATACCCCACCATGAACAGACAGAACAGATACCTGTAGGACTTCAAAAAGCGAAATCTCATCTTGTTCTTTGGAGACGGACGAGGGATAGAGATTCCTAAGGGATCCCAGAGAAAGGCCATTTGCAAAATAATGTCAAAATAGTCTGAAAAAATACTGTTCAGAAAAGGAAGCAGGACAGTTGTGCTGGAAGTGCCCTGTAATAATCATGAAGCACTTGTAACTGTGTAAGGGAATGTCCTTTTCTTACGGTATGCTTTGGCAGAGATGAAGCTGGCTGAGAGCATAGACTAGAAGGGATAACCAGGATTTCCTGCTGCATGACACTTGCCCTTTGCATGGATGTTTCTTACATTCAGGGTGCTGTTCTCATTACTAATGTGAGAAATTCCCATGGTAAATCTGTTGATAATTATAGCAGTCATGGAACAACAAATACACATTTGACAACATCTTGCTATAGCTAATGCTCCAATTGTTCATTGTTACTAAAACGAACCCCAAATCTGTAGCAACTTGTGTTAAACTTTATTTAAATATAAGCTTGGACAGTAGTATTTTCAGTGTGTTTAAGCTGATGCAAGAGAGACAAAACATATACAATAATAAAAATTCCTAGTAAGGTGGTAGTTGCACAGGGATAAAACATATCCTCTGACTCTTTATTGACTCACTGTTTTTTCACAATAATTCTACCCAGACTTCTCTTCCTTCTTTACAATTTCTAATGGACATCAATTTATATCATTAAGCAGCTTTTCTCAAAGGGCTTAATCATTTGTGAGAGATCAGCCACTCTAAGAGGGTAAGCGTCAGACTGGTAGATCATTTTCGGACTTGGCAGTTTTTCCTACGAGAAGACTGCATCTCTTACTGAATGACAATGGCTGACAATTAAACCCAATTTACTGCTAGTGATGCTCCGGACACATTCAGAAGTTTTCTGGGGGCAAGGCAGGAGGGGTATTCTGTTGTGTTTAGGCATTAGGTAACTTTTTGTGGTGCTAAATCCCAAGTATTTAAAAAATGAGAACTTCAGTCCAACAGTAGTAGTGGTGTTCCACCATACATATAGAAGACCCTACTTTGAATTCTTAATGTGGAGTCTCCTTTCCTGGAACAGTATGAGGTAAAAAACATAGAGGCAATAAGCCATATATATTGTTGATATTGGCTGAAGCATCTCCAATGAAGTCAGTATAATTTCCTTATAAAATATTTGTATATTATCTTAATTGTTTAGCATTTCTTAACAGATATCCCTCCGACAAATTAAGGAGTAGCATAAATGATATCTGGAGGAAATGTAGTCTGGATATACTTGTTCACAAGAAGAATGACAGAGGAGGAAGGAATTTTGGGCATGCATATGAAGGTTTCAATGGGAACTGGAGGACATGTAGAAAAATTAATTTTTATGGACAAACTGCTTTCATCCCCTACTAGTTAAAATACAGTACAGTGATTTCCATTATAACAGAATATTGAAATTCACTCAGTTCACAAACAAAGCTATAACCAAATATATTCAGCTTTTAGGAAGAGCCATTTTCCTGTGACATTGACTCTCTGTATAATGCCATTCTCAATCTAACTAGAAACATCTTTGCCTCTTGAAATAGGCCTTTTGCATCTATACATTTTAAATTAAATGAAAGATGTTTGTTGATTTTTAACATATTAAAATCCACTACTGCCATCAGCATTGTGATGACTGACTATGTGGTAAAAAATGAATCAGTTATTACTGAACCACAACCAATGGCAGTTTGATGCTGAGTAACTCTTTTTGTTTCTAGAGCTATTATTTATCTTTATAATAATTGTAATGATTATTATTTGAATGGTTAATAACTTATTACAAAACATAACTGCATAATAATGACAAATATGAACTTTTACAAAAAGGCATTATTTCTCTCCTGGGGAAAAAACAGAGCAGGGAGAGGCTGCATTACTGTAACTCCAACTTCAATAACACAACATTGATAGGTATATTTCATTTTCACATTCTATTTTTAAAAAATGATTACATGAGCTATACTAATGCAAGTTACAGAAATTGATTTTTAATAAAACGAAATAAAAGAAACTCACTTAAAGACCAACATGTTTATAATTAGTGATCTTTTCTCATCCTGCCCCACCTCCAATATTATCCTAAACCTACTATCACAGCCACCCTCAATAAGGTCAAAGAAATAAGCTTCTTACAATTAAGATTACTGCAGAGTAAATTTAAACATTGATTTCAAATACACTTATTATCATTATTATAGGGACACAGAGTGACCACCTGTATCATGACAAACTGCAATCAGTTTGTGAAAATTCAGGGAAGTGCAGGAACCAAAAAATCCATACCACACAAAATCACTACTGAACATCTGAAGTCTCTCTCTAGAAGTAGTTGTTTTTGTTTTTTTTAACTACTTGGTTATTGAATTGGAAATATAAAGTATTTATCAAACATGGGAAGTAACTTGATAAAAAGCAATATTCAATAAATATTTTTGGTATGTTTTGCGGGGGGGGAGAAATAATTATGTATGCAACTAAACAGGTATAATTTCATATTGAAATGGTAAAGCTAATTGTTTTATTCATTCATCACCAACATTTCTTTACAATTGCAAGAAGGAGCTTATGTGATAATATTTTGATGTAAATACAAGTTTATGAAAAAGAATGAAACTAAGGACTTTTGTTCCTGTGAAATACTCTTACGCTTCCTCAAATCAACATAATTCAAAAGTTTGAAATGTTTAATTTAGAAATGAACACATACAAAAATTCTCATATTGGAGGAAATATTTTCCTTCAATTAATTCTATTAATGTCTCTGGGTAATAAATGTGATTAATTATAATACTGCATACAGTTATGATTAAAGTAGATGCTACTACCTAGAAATGCCTGGCACAAAGGCCTGAAATGAGCTGTAGTGTGCAGTGCATACATCTGTTGATGATACTGAGCTTTTAAATCTCCCTCTCCCTGTCTGCAAACCTGACAGGGCTGCAAACCAGCAGTTGGGCTGACAAAACCATAGCGCTTTCAACCCCTTGGAAACAAATGCCTCTCATTAGTTCAAGATCTTCTTAAACAGCTTTTTCCAAGGAAGAAATGGAGGGACATTACCAGCTGAACTGTTAGCAGTGACGGACTAACAGGGAGTTATAATCCTCTAAAGGAATTTGCAAAACACCTTTCATAGACCAGCCCACAAACTTCACTTCGTAAATCTACTGGATACAAAAAATCATGGACTAAATATAGACATTGGATTTATGACACATTACAAATTGCCTGCCATATCATAAGCCCAGGTAATCTGCCTGCAGCTGACAACTTACATTCCCTCACACATTTCCCTCTGTGCTTCCCTCCTATCCCTACCTTTTGTCTTCCAAGTTCTCACTCATTTGCATTTTCACAGACCTGCAATGTTGTAAATTAGCTTTTTTCTACCTCGGAAAAAACAACACCAGCAGGCTCCCTATGCCAGAAGAAGGGTGTTTAAGGATGACAGCTTACAAAGACCATTTTTTCTGAATATTTGGTTGGTCTAATAAAAGATATCATATTTACCCAAAGACTCTTACCTGCCTATGTCCTCAGACCAACAACATACAACCTACAAAATCAGCTCTTACATAGCTGGTTTAGTGCCTTTTGGGTACACAGCATGAAATGGGGTCTAGCTCTATATTTCTCCAGAGCTCTTTTAACATAAAGAATTTCACTCTGTTGTACGCAGTGTTGACAACTGTAGTCAGGAATTTGAAAAAATGATCTATTAGATAGTTACCCTGAACCTTTCTGTTTGGATAGTAATAATATATAAACAACTCTAAAAAATGAAAGGCTAACTTGCTGTGGACTAAAAAGTTTGAAAGAGACAGTTCTAGTTCAAAGTCCAGTCAGAGTTATTTAGACAAATTTTTAGAATTTTACGTAAAGTTTATTTAATCAGAATTTTCCCCCTTAAGTTTTCAAACAACACATGAAGTTTTTGTTGGACAGCTCCAATTAAAATACCACTGGTAATTACATAGCTAAAATAAAATATTTATTCACTAGTTAGTAGTGATTGGTTTGCATGAACTCAAATGTAAACAATTTGGCCATGCATTTGTGCACATTGTATTAAAGTCAAGATGTGAATCTTTTAAAGCTACATTTAAGAAATACTGTTAGAATATCCAAAATCTATGAAAGCCAGATGATTTTTCTCTGAAATGTACTATTTTGCCCCTCTTTTTCTAAATTTTCTTCTAAACTACTATTTTAATGTTATCCACCTACAGAATTTATGGTTTCATAGAAATTCTGTTTTCATCTGAAATTAATTGCAAGACTTTGAAAATGTCTATTTTTCTCCTTGAATATATATAATTAATTTGAATAGAAAGTAGCCTTCCTGTTCTACTTTGAGTGAGAAATTAAAATCCCATGGATGTTCACAAAAATGGGTACATGTTTAAAACTGTATATTAGACTTTTTTTCCTTCTTTTTTTTCATTTTCAGCAGATGGAAAGGTCCAAATCTGCCAAATTTATATAAAAGTGATAAATTATTACTGGTCTAGTCTGCCTTGCCAGTGAAATCCATGACAGGAATCCCAACTTTCTTTCATAACAGCTGGAACAGGGAAAAGTGTAATTACATTTTCTTTTATCCAGGTTTACATAAAACATGATTTTTGCCAGGACTACTGCAGTGATGAAGTGACCCTTAGTAAAGCAAAGTATTAGTTTTGATTAAATGGTGTAAATACTGTCATTACTTTAACTGGATAGATATGGCATTCTTTATGGCTTCACTGGTGGGAGGGGTTGTTTTTTTTTAAGTCAAATGAGGAAAAGGAAGGTTCTGAAACATCTGGATGTCAAAAGAAAGCACTCTCTTCCAAAATCCTCTAAGAACTGTTGAAAGATTAACTTAAAGAACTGATTACCTGATTCAGCAATATACTTTGAATATTCTTAAGCATGCGAAGAGTCTCATTCACTTCACTCTTAATTCTCCTACTGACTTGTCAAATTTTGCCCTCAAAGTTTTAATTTTAAATTATTAGAAGAGGATACTGCAATATCTTAATAACTGTTCCTCTCCATGGAAATCACCTTACTAAACACTAAGCAAGGCCAAACAAGGTATTAACTCACAATGCCTTATCTCAGGATCATTCACTCTTGTACCTTTTAGTCCCACCTGTAACTTTTTGGTGTTATTGTCGTTTATGCCTCATAGCTCTATATCTTCCTGATTCTACAAATACGATTCAGTGCTGGAAATGCAGGAACAGTTGACCTCTGGAGGTCCCTTCCAGCCCTACTTCTCTATGGTTCTATGAAATAACCCATCATTATAGAGCATGTATTGTGAAATAATATTTAAAGAAAGTTTAATTTAGATATAAATACATAGAGAGGGCTCTATATTCTACTAATATCTATAGAGTACTGAAAACATCATACAACAAAATGTTCAAACACTCAGAAAATAAAAGGAATGTATCCATGTTGGAAGCAGGCCACGTAGAGAACTAACTGGAAGATAAAAGGAGTGTGGAAATTCTCTATGGCAGATTAAATGCTAATTATATACACAGTTAAAAAAGAAGCCAAAAATGCACTGGCCTGAATAGACAGGTCTTTCATTAAACCTGGTAGATACCTACCACCTTGTGCAGGTGGTAACCTGGGGCAATTTTTTTCTGGATTAAAACTGACATTTCAATCTTACACCCAAAAAAGGGGAACGGAAAAGTAAAGGCAGCAGAAACAGTTTCTAGATGTCCAGTCCTAGTGCAGGTGCCCAGCAGTGGGAAGCTGTACATACAGTCACAGCCTGGGGATTGGGAGAAGCATTAGTGGCAAAGTGGGTACAGGGAAAGCCCTCCTCAGGGGAGATGGTGTCAGACTGAACTGGAGCAGCAGCCTCCTCAACAGCATGCTCTGAGCCACTCTGCTGTGTGCCCTAGAACAGAGGGATCGGGTACTAAAAAAACTCCAGGCTGCCCTGGGCAAAGACATTGCTGGGAAGGGGCAGGGCAGGGCACAGGGAGGATGCAGGGACACTTATTAGCAAGAGTTCCTCAGAGCATAGTATAGCTGGAGCAAGGTCAGGGGCAGGGTGAGAGGCTCCCAGCTGCCAGCAATTGGCTGGAACTGGGAGGGGAGGCACAGGAAACCACATTTACTTGCCCAGGAGGAGGGCACAGCTTGCCTACAGAGCAGGGTGGAGCCCTATGTACCCAGGTCTCAGTGCCATTGCCATTTCTCCCAGTCTCTGCTCCTGGCTGAAATGCACATGCAGCTTCCAGCCTCTGGGGGACTGCACCAGGACATCTGCAAACTGCTGCCACAGTGTGCCTTGCCTGAACCCTAGGGATATGGCCACACCATTCTCTGCTGTCCCATACTCTGCATATACACCATGACAGAGCTTAAAATACAAAAGAAGAGAGAGACAAGCATCACTTTTCATGGCATGCTTCTGACGCTTTTGCAGTATAGTAGCGTGCTGTGACATGCCCTTTTGGGAATCCTTTTTGGAAGCTAGCATATATAGCAGGCATCCTTAGGAAAGGAGTTACAGAAAGAAGGTACAAGGAAGATCCTAGCCCCAAATGAATCAGGCAAATTATCCAGCAGGAGAGAAAAGGTAGATCTTAAATGACATGCCATAAAATCATGAAAGTACCACAACCCAAAACTATTAAGGAAATTTACACACAGAATGAGCAAGATTTTGGACTGAATTCATTGGCTTCCTGGCAATTGGTTTCAGTTGTGGAGGGCAGGCATTATAATTTCTTTGCCACAATCATTGTGCCAAGGAGTGTATAGAGTAGAGTTTTAATATTATGGAAATGGCCATGAATGTCTTATTTTAGAAGGTGAGCATACAGGGTTTTATCCCACTGCTAATCACTGCATATATGCATACACGTATTGCATTTATGTGCATGTACACATGTTGACTTATGAGAATAAATATACAAAGCAATCTTTAGATAGTCATAATACGTTGCTCTCTGCTTTACAAATTATACAAATTAAAATACGGTGTAGAATTCATTAATGCCAATATGTTGTTATGACATCTACCCAATTAATTTTAAAATGTTTTATCAAAGTGTTTTTGTTGTCACATATTTACACACAGGACTGTCTGTCCTTCACTACTTTAACACACTGGAAAGAATCTCTAAATGGTAAGAAAAATTAAGAACCATCACACCAGCATATGCTGCCATTGCTTGTATTTTTTTTAACTTCTGTTGCTTAAACCTAGGCTATTCAGCTCAACCACTCTCCCAGCTGGTGATGATGCACTTCAAGGACAAATGACATCTCAAGAATCACAGAGGAAGCCTAATTTTAGATCACATGAAACTGAAGAACTTGCGCAAATGATTACCATGCACCTTTGACTCATGTTTGGAGTTGGGTCATTGAAAGGGGATTTAACAAAGAAGCAAGAAGTACAGAAAGATAAGATAGCCTGGAAGGCTTTTCATTCTTCCTGGGAGATTTAAAACACAAGTCCTGGGATCTTTTACCACCTGGGGAACTACTAAAGAGCCATTAAACTATTAATTCTGTTGACTATAAACATGCTCCATCCTTCAAAGATAAGGTAGTGACATTTCCAGAAATACATACTTAGCACCTGCCCAACTGTGCTGTGCCTAATGGCTTTCGAAGCAGAGGTAGGTTGATATGGACTGTGAAAAGCTTATGTTTGGGTCAGTGCAAACATGGAACAGATAATTGAAATTAGTTATTTCAATAGAAGTTTAATTTTCCCAAGTCTCAAATAGCTATTTAAACCAAACCAAATTTAAAGACTGTGTTGTAAATTACAAAATCCTGTTGGTATCATATACCATGATATATTTTATAAAGATTGAAACAAAGATCATATTTTCATGCAGGCATAACCAACCTGCAGCATAGATGACACAAATGTCATGGTAGCCTCCGTGTGTGGCCCACATCAGACTGGAGAGATAGGGCAAACAATAGCTAGGGCAGGGAGTAGAATGCAGAGCATCAGATCAGGCAGGGAGCGTAGGGCTGGGAGCAGAAACCTGAACAGCAGATTGGGTTAGGGAAAGGGATCAGAGTGGTACTTGGGGAGGGTATGGGGCTAATTTGTGACAAGCCTGCCAGAAAGGTCATCCCCCACTCTTTACATGTGTTATCTGGCACTCATACATTAAGTGTTGCTAACACAGTACCACAACACAAAATTTACAAGCTATGTGTATTAATGTCATCAGAACTCAGCCCCATTTGTCTGAGGCCAATTGAGAAATGCATCCCTGTTTTCTTGATGCTGAATGGATTTAGGAGTTTATATACATATCAATCTTTCCTTAAAAGGTAGTTTCCCACATAGGTAGTCAGGTTCTTAGAGCAGGGGTTGTCAACTGGGGATATGCATACCCCCAGGGGTACTTGGGAAAGCCCTACAGCATACATGTGGGTGGGCAAGGATGGAGCGCCACCCACCACCCCATTCAGCCGCCTCCCAAGAGCAGGGTCAGGGAGGCGGTGGACAAAGGCAGCAGCACCCCTCTGCAGGCCGCACAGGTGCTGCCCAGTCGACCAGCCATGGGGTGAGGAGAAAAGGTTGCACACAGTGGCAACCACCGCAACCCACCACCCCATACTGCCACTGCTTCACATCCAGCCATGCACCCTCCCTCCCCCCGCCCTATGCCTGGCCACTGGGGGTACACTTATTTTAAAAGGTTGAAAACCCCCATCTCAGAGTACACAGTGCAAAGAGGTTACATGTGTAAGAAGTAAAAGGGACAGGAGCTTATTTTTATGTAGAGCTATAAAATCTAGCTATGATTTCCTTATTGGAGTGCAAATGAGTTTTGTTTCTGCCCTGCCTTCAAAAGAGCATAACAGAACTTGTAACAGGGAATTAAAAAATCTGATAGCACAATGTGAAGCAAAGGACAGAAGATCAGATCTCTAGTTAAGAATATATTAATATACTTTAAAGAGGAAAGATTCTTGAGGAAGAACTAAGATTTTGCTAACTCAGCTGACGAAATAGGCATAAGCATGGAAACTTGGTGTCATATCATTACATGATTCAAGAAAGCATCTTTTATTTGTGATACTATACCCTTCACATTAAATACTACTCCAGATATCTAGAGTAGGACTTAAACTGTTCATCTTTATAGTATTTTAATAAAATATTGGTTGATTAAAACTCCAGTATTCATCTGGGCATAAAAAATATGGCTCATTTTAACAGATGTGAAATGGAGAAATTAAGTGAGTTGCCCAAAAGCATACAGAGGAAAATGATATCTGAGCTGTGACTGGAATTCTAGTTTCTGAGGATCCCACTCCTATACTAACACACTATACAAGTAACATGAAAATCTATCCAATATTAGCATTTGTTGTGCAATACTATTAAGTAAAAAGGGATCAATATCAAACAGAGAATGACACTGTGGAAAGGAATAAGTATTGTATTTTGCTTTCTGATTTTAAGTCTAAACCTATTTGTTAAATATTATAAAAATAATTAGCTATATTATACATTAAAATATGATGATTTTATTGACATAAGACTTTTGTGAGTATTTTATAGGATGGTTCTCACTTGCAGACTTGTATTATAAGAAGATCCATGATCAGAACTATATATTTAGACTTTATATCAAAAAGTGCAATAATAAAATTCCTAAGAGCTCCTGGGAATCAAATTTAAATAAACTTACAGAGAACAACTTAAATACAAGGGTAATATATGCTATTGTTTGCTATTTTTAAGAACTAGACAGACACAACAAAGAAAGAGAAAATCTGTGGCAAGTAGTTTCTATTTTTTTTATACATGAATCCTGATAAAATAAAAGAGTGTCATTGCAGTACAAAGAAATATTTTGGCTCCATGTTGTAATACTTAACACACATCAACACTATATAAATAAAGCTTTAGTACCATGAAGGGAGGTTGATTAGCCATGCCAGCTCCTCATGGTTTATGGGGTCACTAAACGTATGTGATTGAATTACACCCTAATTACATATGCTTGATTTATACAGTTCCTTACATCAGGCTGATTTTCAGACCTCTATCAGTTTATCTGCAAAGACTTCCTTTCTTCCTTCTTGAAAATGTGCTTTTGTGCCCTCTAGTGTGCAAAATCATGAAGACTGTTTAATACAAAGCTTCATCCTGAGCTATTGTTTCAAAACTGTAAATACGTAGTCATGTGGCTAATGGAATCACAGATTTATTTCATTTTAACATAAGTTACGGGTCTGGAATAGGTCTAGAACTTTAAAGGTTTAAGTAAATTTTCCAAATTCATGCCCAGGAATTTGTGTCTAAATCTTTCTCCCCGCCTGCCCTCCCCACCACTTCCACCTCACTTAAGAGAAGTAATTCAGCTGGAGATAGGAAGAGAGGGAAAAGAAGGATTGCCTTCCTACATTTTTCCTCATGTCCATAACACTAAGCTGTTAAGGAAATTATTCTTATTCCCCCTGGCTTTTAACATAATTCAAATTGGCCAGCATATTTAGTTTCATACTGGGATTTCTGAGACTTCTACCAGGGAAGTCAACCATTTTCTACACCGGCCCCCGCCCCCCCCAGTCCCTTTCCCTTTGTAAACTGTCTTTGGAAGGGCATTTTATATTCTCACATACTACAATCCAGGATCACAACAAACTGTTGGAAATCAGTTTTTCAGATAGGAGGAAAATGCACTTAAAGAAAATCACTGTGTTTCTCTGGAGAAGTTTTGGAGAATCACTTTAAATAACCAGTAAGTCCACACAACAATTTCAAATTTATTGTTTTTGTACTTGAAGAGCTTTTTGTATTTTTTTCCTTTAGTAGATCAGAAAAATACATTTGCCAGCTGAAATATATACTAGATAGCGCTGACAAAACACAAAATGCAGAACTGTCCTCAGAACATATTTTTCCTCTCAAATGTCACTAAACTTCATTATATATGGGCTGTATATCCAACAGGAACAACATCATATGAAATACACAAACAAGTCACCGCTTGTTCAGATGACTTAAAGTCTTATGCGAATGAACCTCTCTGCAGTCTGGCAATGAAGTCACACAAATGCTTTTCATTTGCTGTGTATAGTCATGTACCAAGCTTGATATTCACACCCAATGTTATATCATACAATGCCCAATTTTAATGTTTTAAATATTATTTGAATTTTCTACCTTAAAGTGACAAACATACAAGGAGTAAGAGGTCATATAAAGAAAATATATGCATCATACCTGTCTTCTGTTGAAAAAGGAATAAAGAAGTTTTGAACTTACCTATAAAGAAAGACATTGATTGGAATTACTTGCTGCATTTATTATCCAGAATGTTTAATATCTTATTTTTCAGCATTGTGAACTAAAACCATCTTTGTGAATACATTTTACTGTCAAGCTAACATCATGGAATAAAATAGATACAACATTCACGCTCTGATAAGGCAGTATGACAACAAAGGAATAGCCAAAGCACACTTTAAAACAAAGTAATTAACCGATCATCTGACTATATACACCGAAACTGAACATTTTATTTACATAGGTGTTATATTAAACAGTAGATTCAGATTGTGGAATACATTTCTTGAGTCATACCATGTATTCAAATGCAAATACACTAGATTTGCCCTAGGATTATTAAGTGCCCTGTGTGCATATCTGCAGAGGAAATTTGGCTGCAATTATAGATTGCCTAGGTCTACTGTACTTCTTTCTTCTTAAACCAGCTCCTGATAACACTCTTCACCCCACGTTCCCAATCCTCCTCCACCCCCAGCAGATTGCTTGCATTTTCATGGAGCCTGTTTAGCTCAGCCTGCCCTCTGCTGCTCTCTCAGACTTGAAGAAAGGCTCTTGATGCCTAAAAGCTTGTCTAACAGCTCTCCCAACAATACAGTTGATCCAATAAAAGAAACCACAAAAAAAAATCTTGCCTCGAAAATAATTTTGTGATCTATTATAAATCTAAACTTTCTGGATCCAGCCACTTATCAGATCAGAACATCCGGTGTGTAAATTTAGTCCTTTATTGAACATATTTTACATGAGGCTTTGCATTTTTCTTTGCTGCTGTTGTTGCTCACTGGCCAACCCTTTAGAAAAGGGTTGATCTGAATTGGAAAGACAGTATTTAAATTCTTCTCACTGAAATTAAAAACCAAAGATACTCACTTTGTCCATCCCAAAACAAGACATTTTAATTCTGTTTCAGGTATCTTTCACAAAAGCAAAGAAATAGAAATGAAAGAGGTTCATATTTAGCAAATGAACAAGGAAGATGACTTCACAGTAGTGACAAGAAGCCTTTTCCTAATAGCCTCCTTATCAGGGGCCCTAACAGACAATTAGCCCAGAACAACTGCCCAGTTGACTAAAACTGCCAGAGCCTCTAATTAGCAACCTCAGCCTAACTGATGAACCACATGGCCATAGTTAGGGCTTCCTGATTGGCTGCTGAGGAGAACAGACTTCCCATTAAGTCCACCTGAGACAACAAGCTAGCCAACAGTTTTGCCCATAGATCTGCTATAGTAAGCCTCCTTGGAACTTGAGTTTTTTGTTTTCCAACTCTGTTCAGCTGTGATTCTGAACTGTGGTTGTTTGGAAATTTTTCATAGCTTTGGAATTTGTTCTTTGACTCCAGAACTCTGATTTGTTTTGTGAGTTGGGCTCCACCCCTGAAATTCCCCCTTGGTTTGCATAATTTAGATTCTAGTTCCTGTCTCTGGTGCTCCCCTGACAGCCTACTTTTATGTTAGTTCTTTATGTTACTTGGATATCAGAAAACCATCAGGTTAAAATTCCTCCCTTCCTGGAGGGGATCTAAATACCATCTCCCACTTCCCAGGGAAGTGCTGTAACAATCAAGGTCTTGGCTCTCCTGGGATACAGAAGATATCAAATTCTCCTCTGTGTGCTGTTCCACTCTGTATAAAATAGTCACTGGATCAAGGACTAGAACCCATTCCTCTCATATTCATGGGGGTGTTCTAACCACAAGATTTATCTCACACTTACTCTTACGTATTTCATACAACATGTCACTGTTTTAGCAGGATGGGTTAAGACAGTAGTAGCCTAGAATAAGCAAGAGGTGATGGTTAGGACACTCCCTTGGGAAGCCAAAGGTGAATTCAAATCCACTCAGGCAGGAAGAAACTGAACCCAGGGTTTCCATATATTCACCAAGTGCCTTATCTACTAGGCTATTAAATAAAAATGGTACTCCCAGTTTCTTCCATGAATCTAGCCTTGATTTTTTTTTCCCCCAGACCAAAGTTCCAAATAGCTTACGGTTGACTGAAACAGCCCTTTTCAGTAAATTTACTCTGCCAGGCAATTTGGTCCAGCTCCAATTTAACACTAATTTTTAAATACTGTGTTTTAAATAATATGATCAAAATAACATGTCTGTTGGCAAAGCGGTAGTCCATCATAAGGCATATTCATAGAGGCTAGAGACAGACATTACACATAAACCAGTTTAAGTGATTAGAAATTGGTTCAAACCTGTAACAGAACATAAGTTCGGGACACATAAGTCAGTTTCAAAATCTCTGAAACTGATTTAAGATAGACCTGGTTGAATGTACTATCAGACTTAACTGATTGGGTCAAGTGAGTTTATGCAATGTCTATCCTAGATCCCTTCCTGGTTTATGTTAAACCAGAGTCCCCCAGCATCCCAGATGCTTTGCAGCCCTGGGCTAGGCTGTCTGCTCCTGAGAACAGGGCTGGCCCTACCCCTCTGCTCCCTAGCCAGAGCTTTGGTGGAGACTGCAGGCACAGCAGGGTCTGCCTGGCTTCTTCTCCTCCCTCCCCACCCACCCCTGCTGCTTGATGGTCAAGCAGGGATCCACCCTCCTCTGTCTCACACTGCATGGACCCCAGCCCCATGGACCCTAGGCATGTGGTATGCTCACTAATGCTGAGAAGTGTGTGTATGTCCAATTTCACTGGGACAGGCAGACAGAAGACTGTCCACTTAGGACTTTTTGGAGCTAATCAACAGGTCAGCTAGTAATGTCCCTACATTCCTTCCTTGGAAAAAGCTGTTTAAGAAGAGCTTGAACTAATGAGAGAGGCTTTTGTTTTGTTGATGGGATGATAAAGCTGTGTTATCCACCCCCTGCCAGCTCCCTCACTTTTCAGGTTTGCAGGCAGTATGAAAAAGCAGGGAGAGGGAGATTGTATCATAAGGACTAGGGACAGACATTACACATAAACCATTTTAAGTGATCAGAAACTGGTTTAAAACTGTAACAGAACAGATGTTCAGTGCAGATAAACCAGTTTGAAAATGACTGGAATGAGTTTGAGATACTACATTCAACCAGGTTTATCAGACTAACTGATTTGGCTGAAAATGGGATATGCAATGTCTGTCCTAGACCCTTTACTGGTTTAAGATAAAACAGAGTCCCCTGAGATCCTGGCATGCTCTCTGGCTGGGCAGGGCTCTCTGCTTCACAGGCCCCTCTCTTCTGCTGCCTCGCTGGAGCTCAGCAGTCTCTACAGGCATCTGCCTGGCTTTTGCTCCCTGCTTCCCTCCCCACTCTGTGCTAAGCAGGCATTCCCCCATCCCTCACAGACACCTCAGCATTAGCTAGCAGACCACATGCTGGCTACAGTCCATGCTATGGGAGAGACAGAGGCAGACAGGCTTTTTGGAGCTAATTAACAGCTAGCTTAATGTGCTTCCTTGGAAATACTGTTTAAGAGCTGTTTGCTCCCCCCCCCTTCCTTAATACTCCCAGCTAAACAGGAATTCCCCTTTCCCCTCCACCTTGCAGAGAAGGTATCTGTGTAATAGCTAACAGAACACATGCTGGGTCCATGCTGAATCAACAGTCTTAATGGGGCAATAAACACAATTATCAGCTGCCACAACCCTGGCTTGCTCGCCTGTCAGTTTGCTGCAGACAGTATACAGAAGCAGGAAGGGAGACTGAAAAACTTGGTATCATCAACAGATGCATGCACTGCACACACCTGCTTGCCTCAGAGCACTAGCCCAGGACAGCAGGCTGGCAACACTTCTGCCCCTTGAGCAGTGAGCAGGGAAGGGACAAGCCTGGGACTGCGGGCAGGCTGCTGGTTTACACCCTTCCCTAATTAGAGTCCTGCTGAAGTCTGGCCTCACCCCCCTTAAGCTCAGCTCTGCAAGGGCAGGAAGGTCTATGCTATCACCCTCTGACTTCCAGCCTGATCCACTGCAGGCATGTGCCTGGATTTCCTTAGTCCAGGGGGATTGTCTGTATGGTTGGAAACCAGTTCAGCCCAGTCAGGTTAGACTAACCTGCAAAGACTGGATCAATTCAGGCTCAGGCTTTTTGAATGTCTGTCCCTAGTCCTCAGAGTGCTAGCCCAGGGCTGGGGTCTGGAAACACTCCTGCCCCTTGAGCAGTGAGCGGGGAAAAGCCTAGGATAATGTAGGCAGGGTGAGGGTTTATACCACTCCCCAATCAGGATGTCTTTCCAGGACTTGGCCATAACCCTCGCCCCACCCCATTCCCACAGCTCAGCACTGTAGAAGGAAAGGGAGTGCTGCTCTAGCACCCCCAGCTTCTAGCCTGAGCCACTGCAGGCATATGCCTGCATTTCCTCAGTCCACAGGGAATGTCTGTACAGTTGCAAACCAGTGCAATCTAGACAGGTTAGACTAACCTGCAAACATTGGATCAATTCAGGCTCAGGCTTTTTGAATGTGTGTCCCTAGCCTGAAACACAGAACATATATTAGCAGCCTAACATAAGAGTTATATTTGGGCTTTCCTTAGAATGGAATATAGTATGTTTGTAAAGCCAGAAGATTATCTTCAATGTACAAGTAAACTGGAGCTCAGAAGACCCACGTTCAATTCCCCAGTAATTCACTGACTAGCTCTGAGGCAGTTCACTTCTCATTGTCTCAGCTGACTTCTCTGAAAAATGGAATGGACATATACACATTACAGTTGTGAATCTTAATTGTGTATGTGTACAAAGTGCCCAAAAGTTCTGAAATGAAGTGTACCATATGGAGTTATTATTTAAAAAATACAATATGTAACAAAACTGACTATTTCTGGTTTCAAATCATTATAATTGGGATGGTATATTGCATATGCCAGGACTCTTTGTGCATTTGATAGCAGTGAGTCAGGGGTTAATAAAAGAACAAATAATTATGGTAGTGACCCATGCCCCTCCTTCCCTGGAAGTGTTATAACCATGAGGCTATAGAGGCAGGCTCCCCATTACTTCCTCTCTTTCTAGCCCCATGATTCTTGTACTCTTGTTTACCCAGTGGCCCAACTTCTACAGGAAGGGTGAAGAAAGACCTCACCCCTCCTATTCTAGAGCCTGGTAGTTAAAGCACCTTCCAGGGAAGTGGGACGTGTAGGTTTAAAAACCTCCAGATAAGGAGGGTCTAGAACTTAGGTCTCACTTTCCAGATGAGTGCTGTACCCTTTGTCATTGGACAAAAGGTAGGTGGTACTACAAACACAGGGCCTACCCTTAAAGGCTAGACTAGGCACCTATCCTTAAACAGCAACACTGGAATACAGTGGATCACAAGTGAACAGATGCATCTAACGGTTAGTGTGAGCCAGGTCCTTACACTCTAGAAAAGATTGGGAGTTTAGACACACCCCTGTGCTTAATGTTGCTGTCTTAAGGTGCCTCTGGGCTTCCTCATCTTTGCAGTGTTTAGAAGTAGTCACAGGCACAAAAGGGCAGCTCTTTGCTGTGGGCAGTGGCAGCACATGGGTCAGTAACTAGCTATGGCAGCTGCTATTATTGCTAGGGATGCACCAATAGAGATTTTGATACCGAAAGCTGATTTTTAAGGAGGCATATTGGTCGATACTGATCCGATTTCAGGGAAGGGGGGGGGCAGCTCCCATCGCTGCTCCCATCACTCGCCTGCGAGGGAACAGTGGGGAGTGCCCCTGGATGTGTGCTGGGTGGGCCAGGCAGAGCAGTGGGGGCGGGGAGAGGCTCTGGGAGGGGAGTTACAGGGGGGGCTGCAGCCACCCCAGATTTTGCTGTAGCTCCCCGGTAGCCCCCTCCCAGCACCACCACTGCCCATACTGAAAGCAGAGCAGCACAGCCCCCGGCCCCAACCCACAGCTGTGGGGGCACACGCCCCACCCCCCCGTGCCCTCCTGGACAAGTGGTGTGCAGCAGCAAGTGCCACCCCCCACTCCCCATGTCCCCAGAGAAGCTGCAACTTTGTCCTGTGCCCACCCCACCCCAGGTGGGCAGCACCTACCCAAACCCCAGCCCCACTCTCTTCCTTACCATGAGGAGGGGGGGTTATGTGCCCCCCATACTCCTTCCCTCCCCTTCCCCTTTCACCACAACAGACGTGCCAGCTGCACGCTGCTAGGCTCTGCGCCTCACTGCCTGTGTGCTGTACTGCAACTGCATGCATGCATGGGCATTTATCGGCCAAATTATCAGCCACATCAGGCCAATTTTTGATATAGCCAATTTTCTTTATATCAGTGCCAATCCAATATCAAACCAATGTATCGGTGCACCTTTAATTATTGTGTCCCCCACCAAAGTGGCTTCTAGTGTTGCTGCCCTGATTGCTCCCCCCACCCTTTGTTATATCTCCAAGTGGTCAAATTTGGATCCAGAGCAGCAGAGACACTTAGATTTTAAGTGTTAAGCCACTTAAATGCAGATGCCTCTGAGACCAAACTCAATCTGGCCCTTCAATTTTACTGAAATTCAGTGGGAATGAAGGCTTAGCTTCCTAAAAGCCTAAGTCACATAAGATCAAGTTTTCAAAATTAGATAGGCACCATACCTGTGACAATGTGGGCCGTAGGCCCTTTTGACATTTTACTTTATTCAGTTTATAATCACGGTACAATCTATCATAGTATGCTATGGACTACACCAAATAGAGACTCATATTAGACATGAACTGAAGCTGATCCAAAATCAGATGCTGAATCAGTGATTCAGACGCACAAGGTTTAAGTGACGCTCACTGGCCAGTTGTAGTTGAACATTCAAAGTTGTTTGGAATGAAGAGGTTTGTTTGCATCCATCTCTAAGTCATGACTCATACCAACAGTCTAGGTAGTTCACATCTGGACTTAATATTTTCTAGCTAAAACATTAGCAAAAAAACCACACAATGCTTTAATTTATAAATACATTTCCTAACTGAACTCCCTGTTCTGGGGAATTCAGTTGCTTAAGAATTCTTAGGCATTGTTGCTACTATCCATTAGAAAAGAATTGCATCATGTGTCAAATAAATAAAACAAACATTTCAGGTGATGTCATGGAATACAAATGTTATCTATGTGTTGTTACTGCATGAGTATGTTATTCATGTTTGTCCACTAGATGTCTCTAGATATACAGCATCCACCTTCTTTGACATAAAGGTGAAGGTGAACCAAATGCTCAGAGCTTTATAAATATGTTTCCAAATGTGCAGACAAGGTTCTTTAGCTAAATCCAATGTCTTTTATTAGACCAACTACAATAGTTAGAAAAAATTTTCTTTGCAATCTTTCTGGTACAAAAACCCAAAGAAGGCCTGATCTAATAAAAGATACCAGATTTATCCAAAGAACCTTGTCTGCCTATGACCTTAGACCAACATGGCTACAACCAACAACCCTTTCCAAACATGCTGTTTTTAAAATATATATATATATAAAATTGATATTTATAATCTATATAATCTATATCTATATTCAAATATATATTCAATATAAGTATTCTTAAAATGCAGACTTCCTTTTTTAAATGAAAATATTCCAAAAAAGAAATTTCAAAGAGCCCAGAAATAGTTCATTCATTCAGAGACATTTCTTACAAGACTTCTATTAAAAAATTAATCTCAATAAGGGTTAGCTGAATATGCTCTTGGTTTTGGTTTTTGTTTTTGTTGTGTTTTTTACCAGCTACAAAAGAAATCAGCTATAAAATGATGATGGAATAAGATAAAATAAATTCCCTCTATCAGTGATTTGAGGGAAACTATTTCCATGCAGTTCTTAATACTTATTCAAATGGAAATAAATTAACAACATTCCAAGGGAGAAATATCAGACCCCTGTGCCAGTAAGCAAACTATAGTTTCCAGTAATTACTGTGTATCTTGTATTTCTTAATTTTTTTACTAAGGTTCAAGAAGTGAGATATGGCAGATGCAGAGCAGGCATGTGTGTATGAGACACTACATTGCCATGGTGATGAGCTATCGTGACATAGTAGTGGACATAGTGTTGGGGCATGAACTGTGATGCCAATGCTACTGTGCAGGAGAAACAAACTACAGCACAGTAGCTCATTGCTATTGTGCAATAGGGTCAGAAACATAAGCAGTGGAAGGCCAGGGCTAATGGGGCTCAGCCTCCCAAACACAGAGCAGCAGGTAGGGCCACAGGGCAGCTGACCTGCAAGCTCTGGGCTGCTGCAGGGGGGGGGCAGGGGGCGTGCACACTCAGACATGCAGCTAGGATCACAGTCAGACAGGAACACAGACCCAGTGTATGGACTACTGCCCAGAATGACAGAATGGCAGGCAAGTTTCAGTCTACTTTGTGAAGGGGAAGGGGCTTGGGGGGGACCAGATTAAGGCCCCCACAGTGTGGAAGGGAGTGGGGCAGAGGCAGGGGCAGAGGCTGGAGTGAATGGGGCCCTGGGCTAGGTCATGGGATGCTCAAAGCCCCAGGCGGCTTGTCCAGGGGTGCAGGGGAGGGGGCTCCCAGTGCTGTGTGCACATTGGTGAAGATGTAGATGGGGTGAGGGCAGGCTGCCACTGTGGGCTGGGGCTCTTCTCCAATACATTCTAATTAGAACGTGTTGAAACACATGTGTATAGATTGAGTAGGTGTGCTGTGTGTCTATGAAAGCAGATATTATTGTTATAACAAAAAACTTAATTTTCCTTGGTAGCAAAAAAAAAAACCTTTTGATGAAGCCGGGGCAGGGATTTATCAGAAATTTTATATGTGACCTTGAGGAAATAAGGCAGTATAGATAGACACATCGTAAGGATCTCACTAGGGCAGAGGTTCTCAATCTTTGGGCTGCAGCCTGCTGCTAGGCTGTGGTGGCTCAGCTCCCACTCCGTAGTACAATTGGCTGCTGGACAGGAGGTGGTCACAGACTGGTAAACCATGTCCCTCTAGAGCCAGGCGAAGAGGCTGCAGCTCCTTCTGCGGGGCCCGCAGCAATACAGGGTTTGGCCTGCCCTGCTGCCCGGGGGATGGGGATATCCTTAACTGTCTATCAGCTGGAAATTCTGACCGCGGTCAGCTGTGATGGCTGGGCCACAGTTTGCTGGGCCATGGCATAAAAACATTGAGAACCTCTGCATTAGGGAATGTCACAGTGAAACAAAGAATGCTCGCTCTGTGCATGTTGTCCACTGATGTGGACACAACAGAGTCAACTTAGTGCACCACCAGGCACTCACCAATAAAGATAATTTTTTGAGTGCTTATAGAGCATATACAATACCACTCCATTTCAGGAGATGCAGCATGCAAAGCTTCACTGCAACACTCATTATCATTGTCCCCAGGTGATGCAGACATGCCCTAAAAGTCCAATCCTTTTGGAAGATTTAGACAACTCTTCTAACTCTTCTGGAATATCCTCAAGGACTAAGTACAGACAATCAAAAAGCCTGAGGCTAACCTGATTCATTCTTCACAGATTAATTTAAGCTGCATAGATTAAACTGATAAGCAAGTGAACAGATATTCACTTTTGATTCCAAATATGCAGCCACATACCTGCAGTGGCTCAGGCCAGAAGCCAAGCGGTGCTAGAGCATGCCTCCCCACTTGGCTGGAGCAGACAGCTTAGGGCAAGGCTAGCCAGCCCACTCTGCAAGGGGGAAAGGGTTTGCAGGGAAGGTGCAAAACATCCTTGGATGCTGGGGGACTGTAAGTTAACTTGAATTTGCAGGGGATCTGAGACAAAAATTCAATAAATCGATTTAACCTGAATCAATTAAGTCTGATACTACATTCATCTTAAACTGATTTCAGCTATTTTGAAAGTGATTTATGTACACTGAAGTTCTGTTATATTATAGATTTGAACCAGTTTCTGATCACTTTTACTGGTTTATGTGTAATTTCTGTCCCTAGCGAATGTGCCAACCTTCTGTTTTGTCCTTGAGTGCATGTAAAATCATATACCAATTGAAGCAGGATTGTTCCTCTTTGAGTAAAATTTTAATACAGCATTGGTTGACAGCAACTTCATAATAATTTCTATCAACTTCATTATCCTCAAAAAGAGCTGGTTTTTAGTTTGGCTGAGTGAATTGAGATATTTCTGAATTGACTTCAACAATCTTTTTTAAGCTGACAGATGACTCACAACAGATGAAGTTGAATGATCAGGCAATCATGACGCCTGACATGTCTTCAACTTGTATTTCTGTTTAAAGTTGTTATGAGAGTCTCACAATATTAAGGAATTTATAGCTTCCTGTTTAAATCTGGCTTGAATGATGAGAACTTTAAAATTAACTACTTCAAAATACATTTGCTTCTAACAAAGCTATATTCTTTGAGTTTTCTTGAGAACTTTTCCTTGAAAGTAGAGTCATTCCAATTATTTCTAAATTTAAATGGATTTGCTTTGACAAAGTTGCAACTTGCCCTTGATCAAACAGACTGAAATGTGTGACCTGTCATTTTCAAGAAGTTGATGTTTAGTTGCAGTTGTGGGCAGATTGTTTCCTAGCATGTTACCAAACAGGAGTTCACACTTTTATGCATGAGTTAGTATATCATCAGTTCAAGCTCTCCTTTCAGGATCTTTTTCTACATACTTCTTAACCTCTCAAGTTGCACACAGTACAAGTTAGATCTCAGTAACTGAACTCCCTCCTTATTGGACAGAGGATTAATGAGGTATTTAACATTTCATATTTTATTCCTTGAAACACACCATTTGTTTAGGTGATTTTTAAACTGAGTGTTATTTCACAAATAGTTTCCACAGTACCTCTTACTGGCATCATGGCTTACCAAATTTAAAATTTACCCATTACTATATGTATACCTGTATTTTCTTAAATAACACATGCACTTTAAAAAAAAAATCTGATGGAAACTCATGTGTGAAAATATGTAACAGTGAGAAAATATGTAACAGCAGCTTCTGCAGAAAGGGCCTCTGCTGGGAAAACACTGCATGTGCTGCATAGAGGGCAGCACAGTGAGCATCTGGGGCTCTCTTACTGCTGGCTGTGCAACTGTGTGCTTGCTGCACTCTGCACATGCATTACTTTTCATGGCAGAGGCTTGTTCTGAAGAAGCTGCTCTTGATTCAGTAGGAGCCTCTGCACCAGCACCCAAGGCTCAGGTCCATCATACTTCTTTGCTTGCCAGCAGCATAAAAAGAGAGGGTGGATCCAGACATGAGCTCAGTCATGCAGTATGTGGTGCTGTAAACATGTCTGCAGCACCACATACCACACAGTCCAGTGTTTTCTCCATTGCAAGGGCAAGCTGTCTGAGCATGCACTGTGCCAGGTTTTTTCCCAAGGGTTTTTTTGACCCCTGGATATCCAGATATCCAAAAAAAAAACCAAAAAAAAACCTGCAGGAAAAAAAACTGGATCAATGCACACTTGGCCAGCACATGCTGCTGAAAAGTGGAGCCAAGCCACCTGGAGCCATGCTATGCTGCCAGCCAGGTTCCACGTGGCAGAATTGCCATGGCTACAGCCCCAGGAGGCCCCCTAGGACACCAGGTAAGGCTGACCCATGTATATATAGGTAAGGCACTGGGCTGGCTCCAGTCTCCCCTACCCTACCTGGGGCAACATGCCGCATGCGAAAAGTGTGTGGCAAGGGTGTTCCCTAGGGACAAATAGTGATGTGCAAGGTGTACCGCCACAACTTGTCCCCTGGGGAAACAAACGCCCATGCACTTCTGGACATGCCCAGAGGTAGCAGCAACCTATGGCTGCTCCCTTAAACCCCTAGCCACTGGCTGGCCTTGTAAAATTCCTTCCTCGACAGCACTGTCTACATCAGCAGCTGGTTCCCCCATCCCAGCTGCACGCACCATGCAGTCTTCCACAACACAGGCAGCTCTGCTCTCTCCTGCCAAACACGTACTACCCACCTACAGTGTGGGCAGACTCCCTTTGTTGCAAACACAATTCAGGGAGTCCAGCCATCTCCTGGCTGCCATGGCAGGAAGAAATGGGAAAGGGAAGTGGCTACTTGGTGAAGCCGCAGTTAACCCTTTGAGGACCTCATGCAGCCCACAGGCCACCAGTTAGACAGTCCTGGTATAACCTAAAGAATTCTTCATGCAGAAGAATGAAGCTGGTCTCTGTTTATAGCCACTACAAGTTTTAGAATAGTTTAAAATGTGGATTAAATGAAAGGGGGTCCAGTTCACATCTAAGCTGTTGATTAAACTAGAAAAAAACCCCACATTTATATTTCATTTATGCAACATGATCCTCCACCATCCAGAGACTGACAAGAAAATCGTGTAAATAATATGGCAAGAAAAGATCCTTTGACCCTAAGGCATAACAGAGCTGGGGAACTGGGATCACAGACTGCAAAAGGGCAGTCAAAGATCTATGGAGACCATGCACAGTCTGGCTTCCTTCTTCCCCTTGTAAAAAAAACATTTGGAATTTTTGCAGATGACGAAGAGAAGAGCCAAAAGAAGTTGTGTGGTATGGGAAGTGGGTGATCTTGGTTCATGTTCCCTTTGGTAGATGAGGGAACTACACTTGAGTTCCCCATCCTCTCAAACTACTGGGAATAAAACCTACCACACCTTCCACCTATTTTGTGAATCTGGCAAAAGCACAAATGGCCAACCTGGGAACAACCAGAGCTAAATCACTCCCAACAGAGTTTCTCCTGGGACAGTAAATGTCTGTACACGTTTTCTTCAGAGAGAAGCTGCACTGCAGTCCTCCAGCATCCCAGGGCACTTTACCCCCCCCACCTCCTCAGGGAGACAGTGCATTGCTCAGGTTTGACTCTTAATCCCTGGATTGTCCACACATTAACCCTTGAAACTAGTTTTAAGCACACTTTAGGTAGCTTAAGCTTGCACCACTCCAGGTCAGGATTCTCTCTGATCCATGTTACCCAGTTCATGTTCCATTAATGTGTAACCATTCCTCACAGATGACCTGCCCAAATTGCAGTCCTCCAGCATTCCAGGATACAGTGTCCCCTTCCTCCCCCTCCTGTTCTGTGTGGACAAACTTTCCGCACCCTGAACTCTACTGCCCAGGGAGCAGTATGGGGTCTAGGGGGAAAGGGGGGGGCACATTGGGTCCCCATGAACTGGGACTTCCTTCCTATGACAGGGACAGTAACTCCCCCAAAATACCTTCCTTCAGTGCTCCCATCTCCCAGTCATCCTGGGAAACATGACCAGCACCCCCCAAACCCCAATCCCAAATCATTAAAACGTAAGACCTTTCATTCTCTTGCTTTTAATTTCTTTTTTAAATCTTTTTTCTACCCTTTTTATTTTATCCTTCAGTGGTTGGATGACTTCATTTCACCACCTTCCCCCCACCCCCATTTCCTTTTCACATCCCATTTCATTATCCACCCCCTCCCTATTAACTCTCCACCTCCCAGCTACAGGTTCCCACCCTCCTCCAACCTAACTCTTGTGCACCCCTAACTACAGCAGGAAAAGGAGCCTATCCTGGGTCACCAGACCTCTAGTGGCAACTCACAGCTATAGCTCCTAGGCAGGCCCCTGCTCACCAGCCTTCTACTGGCAAGACAGCTGTGTGGGTGGGGGACAGGCTGAGAAGGTTTTTAGTCTTAAGGTGTGACTGCTCTAAACCTGAGCTAGCATTAACACTAATCAACATTTAATCAGCTAACAGTGCAACTTGTAACAAAGCCTTTATTTATGTCATAATAAAGATTACTGTGCTGTATTAAAAACTAAAATGTGTTCTGACCAGTCACACAAAGGGCATTTTTACATGTGTTCCTGATGCAGCACCAGGCACTTTTAATTAGTGAGCCACGCTAGTTAAAATCACCTGTACATCACATGCATCAGCAGTGCAGTGCATTATATGCATCAGCAGTGGGCTGCTTTGAACTAAAGCACATCAAATGAGTTTTACTTCAAAGCACACTGCCACCATTTTCTCAGTGCAGAGATGCACTGCACTGCTAATACATGTGACACGCGAGGCTGCCAGAGTGCATCAATTTACATGCTCCAGCATGTAATCATGTCTGCTCTGACATGCTCTATTTCCAGTGCATTGGAGCAGGCTCCCAACATTTTTGTAAGTGCCCATAATGCTTACAATGATTTCCCAGTCTGCATGCTTCATAGGAAGCTGCAGTGAGCTGGGTCTCTGCCACTTGTGCAGCCAGAAGGAGGCTGGATCCTACCAGTGCCCTGGGACTGGAACTGGTTCAAAATTCTGGTCCATCCCAGGGCTGGGACCAAGTCAGGTGATTGTAGATCCTAGTCCCAGGACCACAGATTGTTCATATTATCTCTGTGGAGCAGTTGGATGTGCTACTTCATATGATCTGGAGATACTTTTTCCCATAAGAAGTCCTAACTTTTTGGAAGCACTCTTAACATGTTTCGTGAAATCAATGAAGATTTTCTTAACAGCAGTTTAACCAGAACCCTCTCAAAAGCAAATATTTCTCTGACCTTTTTTGCTTAACACTCCCTTCACATCATTTTTTATGGACTTCCATATCTTTACCCAAAGTAACTTGGCCAAAATAACTCATTTCTGGCCAGGGTCACTTCTCGCTTTGTTCCCAAATGAGCCATTTCTTCAACAGTTTATAGATTAGTTTCTTATTATTGCCTTAGCAGTGCAAATAGGTCCTAAAGGTTGTCTTGTGCCTCAAGATACTGTTGAAATTCAGATTCAACCTTCAGATTCAGCTTGTGATTGATCTGGCTCTATAATTCTGCCAACTGGGGATTCACTGGTTTGAGCAGATTTTTGGCTCATCAAACCACATCTTTTTCTGGTGCTGTTTGCAGAAGAGATAAAATATTCTAAAATTGCTGAAATTCTTTCTACATGATCCTCATTTGGGGCTTTCACAGCTTGAACAATTGTTGAAATGCTCTCGGGATCATATTCTTACGTATATTATCTCAAGTCTGTTTTCTTATTTAAAGGTTCATTTGATAAATTGTCAACATTGATGTTCAGTTTCAGCACAATATTTAAGGCAAAGTTAAAATATGAGAGCTCTGAAACTGATCTATGACTAGTCACTTAGTTTTGCCAGTGTTCTCATATATCTTAATGGATTATAATTACCAGAAACAGGAAAATATGTTTAGCAGAGATGCTTGTGAATATTTCAGTAATAGGTCACTTTAGAGCTACGAGCACTGACTTCCTGAAATGTAGATGGCAGCAGTTTTCCACAGGTGTTAGAATTTGGGTTTCATAGACAGAATTGTAATGGTTTCTTTTCTTATATTGGAACAGTATAGCCTCCGACTCCCATTTGAGACATTAGTATGCAAATAGACGTTTTCTGCAAATCTAGATAGACCATGACTGGAGAATAGGTATGGCATAGATAAATTGTTCCTAAAACCTTTAGGTTAGTTCTCTCCATACCATGGGCAGCACAGATTGATAGACAACTGTCCTAGTACCATGGCAAATGTTTATCTTTATTCTTGAAGTGAGGGGGTTTAAGGGATTGAGAAGGAGGCAATCCCTACTATTCTATCCATGATTTTTTGCCTTAATTGTAGATAAACACATCATCAAGCTAGAACATGCATATTTCACCTTTCAGAACTTCTAAGAATGATGCATTAGGGAATAGAAACCCTAAGAAATGATGAATGCTGTTAGGAGTGCATGTTGTTCACTTATATTGCAGAAGATAAGCTTTCCCTTGATTAATACAGAAAACAATTAGTTCCAATGTAAGTTATAAAGGATATCCTGAATTCTGCATATAAAATGACCACCCAAAATCATAGAATCACAGAAAACAAGAGTTGGAAGGGACCTCAGGAGGTCATCTAGTTCCCCCCCCCTTCTCAAAGAAGGATTGTCCCCAACTAGATCATCCCATCCAAGGCTTTGTTTAGCCAGGTCTTAAAAACCTCCAAGGATGGAGATTCCACAACCTCATTGGGTAGCCTGTTCCAGTGTTTAACTACCCTTGTAGTGAGAAAATTCTTCCTAAGATGTAACCTAAACTTCCCTTGGTAAAACTTGAGACCATTGCTCCTTGTTCTGTCATCTGCCACCATTGAGAACAGTTTAGCTCCATCCTCTTAGGAACCACCCTTCAGGTAGTTGAAGGGTACTATTAAATCCCTTCTTAGTCTTCTCTTCTCTAGACTACTTAAACCCAGTTCCCTCAGCTTCTCTTCAGAAGTCATGTCCCCCAGCCCGCTAACTATTTTTGCTGCCCTCTGCTGGACTCTCTCCAATTTGTCCACATCCTTTCTGTAGTGGGGGGGAGGGTGGAAGGGCCCCAAACTGGACACAGTACTCCTCACCAGAGCTGAACTGAGGGGAATAATCACTTCCCTTGATCTGCTGGCAGTGCTCCTACTAATGCAGCCTAGTATGCGATTAGCCTTCTTGGCAACAAGGGCACGCTGTTGGCTCATATTCAGCTTATTGTCTGCTGTAACGCCCAGGTATTTTTCTGCAGAGCTGATGCTTAGCCAGGTATCCTTGGCCTGTACCGGTGCATGGGATTGTTCTGTCTTAAATGCAGGACTTTGCATTTATCTTCATTGAACTTCAATAAGTTCATTTGTTTACTTCTCTTTAGCAGGGGTTGGCAACTTACAGCTGAATCTGACCTCCCAAAGTTGTCTCTGGCACTTGCCCATGTAATGAAGTCCATTTCCTCCACAGTGCTCTCCTCTACTGCATAGCCATCTCCCCTTCTGTGTCTGTGCTTCCCTCACTACAGACAGGTCATGTTAGTGCATGCAGCTGACTGCTTGAAGTGGGGAGCTGGGCACAAGGAAGAGACTTCTGGGCAGTAGTGATGTGTAGGGGGTGCACAGGGGTGCACGTGCACCCCCTGATAGTGGCAGTGAACCCCCAACCAGCTGTGCTCGCCACTTAGGTGATGGGGAGTGGAGCACCATTGCACTCCCAGAAGCGGCCACAGCCACTCCCGGAAGTGGCCACAGTCACTCCTGGAAGTGGTTGTAGCGATCAGCTGTCTCACAATTGGCTGCAGGGAGACACTTCCCCAGTCACTGAATGGTCAGTAGGGAGGCACATGCCTCCCCACAACTAAGGCAGCACCAGTCACCCATGCTTCTGGGTCCCAAGCTCCAGCTTAGATTTGGGAAAGGCTGCTATAGCATTTGTATAATCCTAATGTCTGTTTTTCCCTCACATACCACTGATAAGGTCTGGGACTTAGACTTTATGTGCTGATTTATTTTGTACAAACAGTACCATAATATCTGTCTCTACACATTGCTATAAACCTGTCATCCAGGGTTAAAGCCACAGAAATGTTGCTAAATGTATGTTTTTCAAAGCTTGTCCATAGGTAACTCTCAGGAAGTGACAGCTGCTGTGTGCTACTGATCAGCAGCTCCCCTTTTGAAAAGACTCCATGTGTCTATACCCTTACAGTAACTATATTTACTTACATCAGTATGAATTGCTATGGTTATGAGTTTCATATATTGTGAGAAAGGCATATTAGTCTTTCCTTGAGTCACTCTAATTATCTCTTCAATGGAAATGAAGCCTATTGCAGGTTGTTCCATTTTCCTACGAATCACCAGCAAAGCAAATTATATCTAACTAATGCAACTGGCAGTACGTGTTGATAAATAGAATTCTATTCCAATTCATCCTTCAAAACTAATGTCAGTGCCAATCACTGCTTTTACATCTCGTCTCTCTTCAATATGTAACATTTTTTTAGTGTGTCTCATGTCCAGGTCTGAGAGATGGCTCTCTTTCCCAGGGCTGTTACTTTTCTGCCACTGAAGTAATGACACACTAAGCATTTTTTAGCATTTTTACCAACAGAAGTTTATCAGCAGTAGTAGTAGTAGCAGCTGTTGTTATTATTTATTGTTTGCATTATCATGGAGGAACCTAGTCATGACCATAACCTAAATACCAAAACTTATAACTAACAGCAATAAATATAATATTAGGCAAATACACAAACTTATTACTAAAAATTAACAATAGGAACTTATTTCTGAAACAGCTATTCATCACCACTGGCACACAATACAACTGTTTAGCTTGCTTTACTATGTTACTTGTCCAAGAAAATATATTAATAATTAACTTGTGTATAAGCAACATAATGAGAAGTAGTTGCCGTGCACTAATAATGGGGTATCAAAGTAATGTCTGACTAATACTCTAAGTGACAGAAGCCAGTGTTTTGGTTTGTTTTCTAAATGAGGTTTGAAGCACATTATTATTATTATTATTATTATCTTTAAGGGTCTATTCCATTCCGATCGCGTTATAGGGTAATAGCACTACTGCATTTAATCACCCTATAACTCCAAAAGTACTGCACCTGGAGTAAAAGTGAAATAAACATCCTCCTCTCTTCCTCTTCCCACACTTATCTCTCCTTTCTTACCCTAATAATGAATTACCAAAAAAGCACCCAAAAACGAAAAAACAAAAAACCCCCAGGAAACCCTCACAACAAAACAAAAAATCCAAAACAATAGCAAAAAAAAAAAGCCATACTGCACACAAAATAAATTTTGTAATAAAAAAGTCTGAAAATATGGTTGCAAAAAAAAAATCACATTCTTTATTTATGGTCAATAAAGCAACAAAATACAATACAGAATGTGGCAGTAACAGATTTCATGGAGAAAACAAGCCTTCAGGGCAAAAATTGACAAATGGTAAAGCAATTGATGGTTGCTGCATGACACAGCCTGCTAAAATATTACTCTGAACACTCAGGAGGCTAATGTTGAAGGATACTTTATTGACCTGGGTATTTTTATATTAGTCCCTTATGAACATTAGTCCAAATATAAAAAAACTATATACAATCCCATGTTCAGCTCCATATCACAACTCTACAGTTCTCTTAAAGAATGTCAATACATTAAATGAGACGGATCTAATAGCATTTCAAGCACAAACTCTTTAATTTAAAATTAAATATACCATATTGCAAAACCATATATTAGCAAACTCTTAATGCCATGTAGTAGCAGGACAAAACAAGAAAATATCTGAGGGAAAAGGATACTAGAGTCTCCATCTCACAACTTATCCTTCTTTCCTAATTATAGAATCATAGAATCAATGAGTCGGAAGGGACCTAGACAGATCATCAAGTCCGACCTCCCACCATGGGCAGGAAGGAGCACTGGGGGTGGCAGGGGTCATAAGACCACAGCCACGTGCCTATCCAGTCTCCTCTTGAAGCATGAACGGTAATAGCATTAGTAACTGTAGATAGAGCAATTTGAACTGCACCAATTCTGTGCACAAGTCTGTGATGATGAAGCAGCCCTTTTAAGGAACTCCAGTGAGAGAAAGGGAGAGGTTAACTGTATATTAAAAAAATCCAGAGAGAGAAAAGAAGCTGATTGTACATTCACTAAATTCACTGTTTGAATCTAAATAATACATTTCTGTCACCTGGTGATTAAAAAAAAAAAAGTACCCTTCCTGTTTAGTGGCAGTTGATTAAAATGATGGAGATCAAAGCAAAAAGGCCAAAGTATTGAATAGACATGGAAAATGAACAGGCTGCAGCTTGCAACCTGGCTGGTTCTATGGGATACCACTCCCCTCCACCTACTCCAGAGACAGTGAGCAGAGGCTACCTCAAAGAAAAGTACCTTTCCAAGATGGTCTGCAGCAGCCAGCTAAAGTAGCCAGAGGCAATTGGAACAAACTGGACCAAACGGCTAAGAACTGGTAAAATCGGGACTGGATCAGACCTCTGAAGGCTAGATCTAATCCCTTTACTGGCCTGCAGGCTGTACATTGCCAACCCTTGGTCTAAGACCATCTGAATTAAATTTGATCACAAACAACATAGTTTACTGTAACCTGAAAATAACACAAGGTATTTTGTGTACAAAATCAGTGAAGTTATAACAGCATATGATCATATTAAAGATAGAACTTCTCAACCTTTTAGCCAAATCTTGTATCTCCTCTGCAGCTCCCAAAGGCATATAGACTCTTAGATAGTGTTTATTGACAAAAAGTCCTAACAGAGCTCACAACCAGTTGACATACGTCAGAGCTGTCCGTAGATCAGAGGTGGGCAAAACATGGCCCACAGGCTGAATCCAGCCCACCAACTGATTGGAACCATTCTACAGGCAGGTGCCTACCAACTGACTGTATTTGGCCCACGGTGCTTTGCATGGAGCCAAGCCCCTCTTGCTTCTGCCCAGGACATCCTGTGCTGTGCTCCTAGCTACCCTAGTCCCAGCCAGCATGCACAGCTTCCCAGTAGGGCTCTCTTGGCATGTCTACAGCCACCTGGGTACTTCTTGGCTCTGCCCACCTCTAGTGGCTCCTCCTCCTGTCCCTGCTGCACTGCTCTGGGTAGCAGGTAATATGAAGAAACTGTGGGGATATGTGCCAGGCCTCAGATGCCGAGCCAAGCAGGAAGGAAACTGCAGCCAAGCGGCTCCTGCCCCAGTGTGTGGGGCTCCAGTTCCAACTCTCAGCCGCCTTCCACCCACTCGGCCACCCATAGGTGTTTGCTCATTGTGCTATGTAGGCAGAGCAGGTGGAATGTGGCCAGGAGCTGCTGCTGGAACCCCATGCAGAGGGGCAGGAGACACCTGGCTGCACCTTCCCCCAGTCTGCCTGGGCATCTGCTGCCCAGCATGCATCCCCATGGCTTTCCCCTATTACTTACTGGCCAAAGCAGTACAGCAGGAGAAGGAAGAGCTGCTGGAGGCACAGGGAGCTAAGCAGAACCCAGGCAGCTGTAGCCACACTGGGTGCAGCTCTGCTGGGAACACTGGCTGGGACTGGTGCAAGTGGGAATGCAGTGTGGGTTGCTCCAGACAGGGCTTGGCTCCATGTGGAGTGCCACAGGGGCAGCCTCAGGCCACGGGGGGCAGGGGGAGAGAGGAGGAGGGAATGTACCTGCACCACTCAAGTGAGCTCTGCTGCACATGCCCCCTTCCTGCTTTCCCTCTCTCCCTAGTTTCCAGGACCTGGGCTGGTTCCCAGGACCTGAAGTGAGGGCAGTTCCCCACACACATGCACACCCCCCCCACATATGCACCCCCTCACACCACACCCCCACACACACATACTCCACACATGCCCACCCCCAAACACACAAGATAAAAAAGACTTTATTTTGAGTTATTATGCAATAGCCTGTATATACATTACTCAAAGACACAAATCAGGACAAAATTATTTTTTTAAATAAAATTAAAATATGTTATAGTAGATGTTTGATTTTTTTCTATATGCTTTTTTATCTATATATTTTTTAATTATATCTTCTGAAAGATTTAATAGGTGTGGCTCTTGACAGCACACAAAACTCATTAAGTGGCTCATCAACCAATATAATTGCCCATGCCTGCCCTAGATGGTTCAAGTTAAGCTGATGCTACAGCCAAAACAGACTTAGAAGAAGGAGGCTACAACCTCTCCTTTCCCCCTCTTCTCCCCACTTTCCTGGTCTTTCCAAAACCATTGCTTTTTTTTAGATTTATCCTTAGAATGACATGTGTTATGGACAAGTGGGAATATCCTCCAATCTTCTCTTTTGCATATGTGCAGCTCCCACCGTGTTGATCAGTAGCATTTACCACTATCAAGCAGTGAATGTGCCCCAAAAGTAAGCTTGTGGTTCATATTTCCTGGCTTTTGTTGATTTGTCTCATGATTGTAATACTATTTAAACATCTTCTTTGTGTTTAATAATGGCAATGTAATAAGGGCTCAGTTTCGGTGCTTATCTAGCTACCAACATCTGTTGCTCTGTGGCTGGTTCTTAATATTTACTGTTTGCAAGACATTTGTTAGTTAGGTCTTAAGATCCAATAACTATTGCTAATGGCTATTTGACTTTGGTTTTATTGAGAATTAATGAGATTGAGGAAAATATACCATCATGCTATATGCTGCAAACTATGTATCTTGTAATTTATCAAGGCTCTGCCCAATTTAAGATCTCAGCAACAAAGTATGTGGTGGTTGCATTTCCTAAAATTCTGTTTTTTCAAGCAATTTATTAACATTGCCCTCAATATGTAAAGTGAAATTTTGAATGTTATCATAGGCATTTGCCAGTTGAGGTACAAGTACCTCTGAGAACTGAAAACAAACAGAATTCAGGAACAAATAATGCACAAATAGCTTATTTCTTTACAATATCACCTACAGAACCTAAGCCTTAGCTGCAACACTCTGAAGCTTTCTCGCATTAAAATAAGATACATTTACATAGTGCTACTTCACAATGTATTGATACGTAATGCTTTCCATAAAAATGGTAAGTAAAGAACAGAATTTGTTTTCATATACCAACTTTCATGCTCCAGGCTTCAAGTTCAAGGCATCACGAAGTAATTTGAAAATAAATTATGAGCAAGGTTGCACATTACAGGTGCAACATTAAGGGCTAAATCCATTAATGAAGGCATCTGCCTTCAGATTTTCAAAACCATATTATATAGGAAGTTATCCTGAAAGATGTACAGCTTTGAATAGTTCATCTGAGAACTTTACCTTCTACAGGGAAAGCAGTACATAAGAGACCTCAATCTGGAGGCTGCACCAAGGACCTCACTTCAGCAAATCAGCACTGTACCAGTATCAGCCCTGTCTAAACCCAAATCTTGGCTTAGGTATTTGAACCTATTTTATTCTGGCCAGTCTCCTAAACAGCATGCAAATGTTTTAACTAGTAAAAGCAAACATTTAAAGAAAAACTATTTGAACTTAACTGAAAAATGTGCAGTTAGACCTAAGGCAATCTCATTAATGCGTGGACACTGCTTCTTCATAGGACATCTAAACAAACATGACTAATCACACAAAAATTACTACTTATGCTTGAGGCAATAATTCTAAACACACCATTAGATTTATGAAAAAATAAAATAAAAAAAGTGTCCTATTAGAAGCATTGCCTTCCTCAATGCAATTCCCTACCTAATAGTTTGGACTCTCTTTAGAAGACTCTGGCTGCTTCAGGGGGCTGGTACAGGGCTGGTAAGGGTGGGAATAGATTGCTGCCATGAGCAGCAAATCTGCTCCAGAGTCCCTGCATGTGTAGACACCTGCCTGGGAGCATTTACTTATGAGTAAACTTCTCCCAGATCAAATGCACGTATAGACACACTCTCTGAGAGTTTGCCTGAATATAAGAAGGCAGGCTTTCTCACTGCCCCATCTGGTTCTTGGTGAAGGTAGCTCCCCTTCAAACTGAGCGGATGGATAGAGCTAGAAAAAAGCAAATGACTGTTTCTATCCCTTTATAACTCTCCAATCCCTTTGTCAGGTGACTACCAGATCAGCTTCCAGCAGGTAATCAGAGGCCCTCTGCCAGGTGCCTTTGTTGCTGAAGTAAACTCACACCTGAAAAGTCTTTTTTTGATAGATGTTCATGGTTACATTTCAATGGTAAAGTACAATGATCACCCATTGTTAGTCCCTGGCCAGCATCCCTTGGGAAGTTTGGCCCAAGCAAAAGAGTAGCAAGACAAAGATCAGTTTTACAGTCAAAATGGAGTTTGCAGTCAGGCCTGGACCTCACCTCTAACCAAATCCATATATTGGATATAGGTAGATTCTGCCAATAGTTACACTGGGTCAGAAGGAAAAGGAAAAGGAAAAGTGTCGGGGGAAAGGGCTGTAAATCAGGCGCCACCCAAGGAGGAGGACAGAGAACAGGGTTTACTGGGGTGAGGACAAGCAAGGGACAGGGCTCAGGAGGAGAAGAGAGCCCAGGAAGAAAGACAGGAAACACTGGATGGAAAAAGGTACCCAGACCTGTCTGAGGTAAAAGGACAAGAGTGAAGATCTGCGTAGACAGAAAGTGGAGACAAAAGCTCTTGGTGGAAAGATGGGATTGGAACTGAATGGTTCCCAGAGTCCCAGAATAGGGATTGCAAGAGATAGTAGGGACACAGAACAGGGACAGCCCCTGATCACTCGCAGTACTTTGTACCTTCTTTTGAAGGGTACAAGGAAAAAGTAGTGGCTCCCCCTACCTGTTACCTGCTCCCCCTGCCTGTTATCTTGCAGCTAACTGCAAGCTGAAGTCCTTCTTTGATATACAGTCTAGGAAAACAAATTACATTTACAACCCTTCATTGCCTGCTCCCTGGGACAGAAAGCATGGGCAGCCACAGGTAATCAGGGGATGGATGGAAGGTGAGTAGGGATCTGGGGCTGCTGGGGAAGATGGCAGGAGGCAGTGGGTCTGACTTCGGCCAGCAGGGGAGGGAGGCAGGCTCTGGTTCAGCACCAGGATAGGGGCTTCTTCCCACCTCCCTCTACAGGTCAGAGACTGGCAAAAGGTGGGGCTCAGCAGCTGACCCAGTGGCGCAGGGGGAAATCACCGTCAGTGCAGCCAGAACATGGCTTGTGACCAGCTCAGGAGAAACCCCCAGAGGCATGGGGCATCCTTCATGTGAGCTGACCCCAGCTCAGCACCAGAATATGGGGGAATCCTGCCCCTCCCTGCAAAGGGACAGCAGGGGTTGGGGGCATGTGCCAGACAGCCAATCAGTGATGGCCTCACTTGGTTGGGCTCAGAAATGGCCGGCAAGCTAGGAGACATGTTCAAGTGCCCTCTGCCTTCTGGCCTGAGTCAGTGTAGGCATCTGCCTGCTTTTTCCAACTGAAAACTGAACATGAGTTCACTTCATTATTGGTTCAATCTATGCAGATTAGAGAAACCTGTGAATATTGGATTGATTCTGCCCTGGGTTTTTTGACTCTCTCTACTTAGCCTCAATGCACGCAATGTTTTGACACATCCAAATTAGCTAATTAAATTATATACATAAAATTTCACAAATGGAGATGCACAAAACCTGACAACTATGCTGTGACCATGTATAATTCTCTTCACCCACTCAGCATATTGCTCAAACTGGGAGTTGACAAAAATAGACTATTTTTCTAATTGAATCCAAATTCACTTCTAAAGAAATGTCTGAACATATTTTCAGAAACAATTTTGGAGCTACTTTCTTAATGAACTTGGCTTCTTCTTAAGCCAAAATATTCACAATATTTCGGCCTTTGTGCTGGCAGCCATGTGTCCCATGGCAGGGCTAGACTGACCTGGGACTAAAGTTAGTCCCATATCCAACCACATGTAGATGCCTGACCAAAAAACACTTACTGTGTATTAGCTTAATGAGCATTAAATTTAAGCCTGCTTAAATTCAGGTGTCGACACCTCCACTAATGATCTTATCACTGAGACTGCTGTATGTATAGAAATCCAACTATGCTCAGTGAAATACATTCTTAATAGACATACTGTATGACTTGAACCTTTGTCCTACTAAAGAGGGTTGAGAAGGGTCAAAAGAGTAAACCTGTATTTTAATTTTTGTGCCATCTATATTTGGAGACATTTCCTAATTAGGTACTATAGAAGTGGAGCTGTGAGACTTATGCATGGTCATAACTGATTATTATGTAAAAGTTATACAAAATTAATCCTTAGGCCATAATATTATGCATATGTCTTGGGAAATATAAAATGACAACTGATTCAATAAAAAATAGATGAACACAATACTTGGGAAAAGACTCTTCAAATTTGATTCATTGTTACTGTGAGATTCTCCTATTCATAAAGGTCATAATGTTTAATATTTGTGAATAAACTGACCTCTAGGCATTCGCAAAAATGTTTGAGATTTCTAAATTTCTTAGTTTTGCATCTGAGGCAGACCACTGCTATTTGTCATTTTCCTGTTAAAAAAGTTAATTGTCTTTTTGGAATGCATAACTAATATCATATGACTAATTATATATACAGATAACTAATACCAAGAAGTCAAAATAAAAAGTTAAAAAAATTATAAGCTAGAAAAAAGCTTTTCCAAACTATTAGGCAAAATATAATGAATATCCAATTCCTTTACAACAACTATTACAACTTTTTCACAAATAATCTTCAAACCCCAAATGACTAAAATTAATCTAACAGTTTGACAAATACTATTGAATTAACTCTGCTTTTTACCTAGAAGATTTGCTGTTGGGCATTCACAAACTGTGATCATAAAAGAACCAATAATGCACATGCAACTAACCCTCTCTATGTAAAATCCAGAAAAAATAAGATAGGAAACCCAACACCAAAAACAGGGGAACATTTTGCAATATTTATGTTTAACAGTATAGATTTTCACTTTAAAGGCTATTTTTTAAGCCATTTGTGAACCATTTCTATCCCTACTTATGTTTAGATATCAGTTTAGTCTTCTCTCACTGAAAACATAATATGTAAAAAACAAACAAAACCAACCCCAAACTGGAGTAGAGGCTTTCATAGAATCCTAGAACCGTTGTAAAGTAGGGCTGGTTGTAAGGGACCTTCAGCGGTCATTCAAATCAGGGGTGTCCAACATACAGCCCACAGGCCAGATCCAGCTCATGGGAACATTCCACCTGGCCCTCTGGCAGTCTGACAAGCTATCAGAAATTGGGGCCATGACCCGCTGGAGAATTTGGTAACCCTGGGCCCTGCGGGACATCACCATTAGCAGCATTTCCTGAAGGAGCTGTGCTGCTGCCTGAACACAGCCCCAAGCCACCATACGCTCCTGGACACATGTTTCTGCCTGAATGCAGATCTATGCTGCCATCACAACAGGGCTCTGCATGCTGCCCAGACTGTTGCAATTGTTGCTGGGCCCGTGCATCTGGCCTTGGGGCAGCCCCCATGATCCAAATATGGCTTAAAGCCTGGGGTGAATTTGACACCCCTGATTTAGTCCAGCCCACTGCTGTGATACAGGTTGAAGTATAACTATGCCTTCCCTGATAGATGTTTACCTAACCTATTTTTATAAACTTCCAGTAAAGAAAATTCCATGACTATCCTGAGTAATCTATTCCAGTTTTTAACTATCCTTACAAACTTCTCCCTTACTCTCTAAGTAATTTCCTTAATTTTATTTGTTGAAAAATAAGCTTATTTCTTCTCATCTTCTCTGATTTCACCATTCTCTTTATAACAACCTGTTACACATTATAATGTAGGTATCACAGCCCCCTGAGTATGCTCTCCTCAGGACTCTATGCAGTTTATCTGCATTCCTATTATAGTGCAATACCCCAAACAGAGCACAGTACTCCAGCACTGAGCAAAGTACAATACTTACCTTCTCCATCCTATATGACACTTCTCTAAATAATCCCAAAATGAGATCTTATCTGTTCTGCAACAACATCATATTGTTGACTCATAGCATCTGATGTAGTAGGATGTTGCATTCAAAAGTTTGTGCCTCTCTGAAGTGATTAGTCTCTAAGGCAACTGCTTCCCAAGTTTTTCCCCAGCATGACTCTATTTATGGCTCCATTTCCTCAGCTGCCACCCCCATGACCCCATCTGCTGATGTTGCAACCCCATTTGGGGTCACAACCCACTGTTTGCTATAAGGTGCTATCCTGCCACACCTTCTGACTGACTTCAGACTAACTCTACTTATATTTAATTGAAGATCCACTATAATCTCCAGATGCTCTTCTGCAGTCCTGTTGTTGAGGCAGTTATTTCCCATCTTGTATTTGTGCTTTTAATTACTTTTTCCTAAATGTAGTATCATAGAATCATATCATAGAATCATAGAAGTCGGGTCGGAAGGGACCTTGTAGATCTTCAAGTCC
>NW_017728909.1:38717429-38746701 GCF_001723895.1 Crocodylus porosus
TGCTGGTTGCCCTTGAGCATCATCCCTGAAGCCGGCCCATCACAGATGTGCTCCTTGAGGATCTTCTCAAAGAGTTTCCCAAAGATAGAGGTAAGACTGACGGGCCTATAGGTGCCTGGGTCCTATCTCTTTCCTTTTTTGAAGATGGGGACCACGTTAGCTATCTTCCAGACCACATAAACTTGTTTGTAGTAACAATCATCTTGATAATTTTCAACCTATTTCTCAAGACCTCTTTGGGCACTGAGCCTTCCCCCAAATTATCTGTCACATTTCCCAGCCTGCTGTCATCCACAGATTGTATAAGTGAACTCTGTAGTCCATCATCCAAATCATAAACGAAGATATCAAAAAGAGCCTTGTTCTGACAGACTCCTGAAGAATTTCATGTAATATGTCCTCCAGTTTGATACTTAACCATTTATGACTATTCTGAATACAACTTCTCAACCAGCTGCACATCTACCATGTATTAATTGCATGTAAACCATATTTCCCTAATTTGCTTCTCAGAATGTCATGTGAGACAATGTCAAAATCCTTATTAAAGTATACGGCTTCCCCCTTATCCTCTAGGATAGTTATACTCTCCAAGAAGGAAATTAGATTAGTTTGTTATTGCAAAATCCATATTGGTGTTTCCTAACACTTTATTATCCTCTAGGTCAGGGATGTCAAACATATGTCCTGTGGGATGAACCTGCCATGTGAAACCATTCCATCTGGCCCGCTAAGTGATCCAGGGGCCTACTGGAAGTTGGGGAGCATGGTCTGCTGCCAAATACAGGGTCTCTGAGCCCTGATGAACATGGCCATTAGCAGTGGTCCCCCAGACCTGAACTGCCACCTGAACATAGCCCCTTGCTGCTGCATGCCCTTGGACCTGTGCTGCTACCCAAATGCAGTTCCTTGCTGCTGTATGTCTCTGAATGCATACTCTCATCTGAACACAGCTTCCCAAATGCATCCTGCCACCTGGCTCCAGATCCACTGTAGCTGCTGTGGTCCTATGTATCAAGCCCAGGAAGAGCCCCTGCAATCCTTATCTGACCCAGGGACCTGGGGTAAATTTGGAATCCCTAGAGTTACTGCAGATTAACTGTTTAATAATTTATTCTGAGTGTCAAAGTTAAGCCGCCTGGTATCTAATACTAAATTTTTATTTCAGAAATACTAACATTTTATTTCATCCCTCTTCCAGGAGTTATCAGAGATAATCAGCAAGGATTTAGAGATTGGTTTAGCTAGTTCTTTAAGTAATTTTTATTTAGTGTCATATTGTATGATTCTGGGAAATAAAAAGCAGTGGATATATCTACATGAGACAATGCAAATTGGGCTCAATCTATTGTGTAGTAGCCTGGCTGGCAAAAACCATGTTCACATGCTAATGCGCAGTAGATTAGACCAGTGCACATTAAGCGCCACATAAAGCATTAATCTGTGCTAATGTGCAGAAGTGCCGATTACCATGCATTAAGTTAATACCTGTTATTACAGGTACTAAACTGAATGTGCCGTAATTACAGTGCATTAATGAATGTGTAGACATGCCCAATATGTCAGTGGTAAAATCTACTTTCCACATATGACAAAATTGTCACCAAGCAAATGCTATTTTATTTTATTTGCCTACTAATGAAAATCTCAGACTTCTAAATGTCTTAGCAAATTCCTTTATACAAAGAACCAGTGACATGGTGGTTCTATGGTGTGTTCTTCTGGAATTTAATATGGCCCAGACAGAGGTCAATTAAAATATATCAGTACTTGGTTTCATTCCATTACTTTCAGTGAAGGAGAATTTGCAAAATCAGCCTCTAGATGCATGCAAAATGATTCAGAGGTAAATTACTTGGTCTTTATGACTAGTTTTTTTAATCCCTTGATGTTGGCTAGATACTGAGACATGCATTTCACAGAAATGGCAAGAAACTACCTATTTTATATAGCCTGTGCTATAAACTATTTCTAATACAGAATTACTTTAAATATTTTCTAGTCATACTTACACCAGTTCTACATTCTTATCATTCATTGATTTACTGCTTTATACTACTATAAACAATAGTATTCTCATTTGCAATAGACAGATTTTTAGATCTTGCATGTAATACAATTTTGATTGCATATGCAGACAGGGCATTAGAAGTAAAGATTCATCTCCAAGGCAAACATATTTAAAAAAATATCCAGAAATTTTGAGTGCCCCTCCACTAGTTAGTATTATCTTTTCCTACTTCAGACATAACCAAAACAATATTTTAAAACTTTTTTTTAATGCCATATCTAACAAACCATTTCTGGGTGCTCCAGTAGCTTGTAATGTAGCTATGTCATGACTTAGTGAGACGATGCTGTAATTTTTCAATTTAGCCCGCATTCAAACTAGGCTCTATAATAAATTATAAATACCTGGTACATCCTGTGCCATCCTTTTTATTAGATTACTTCTGTTTCTCCAGCAGCTTTTTAAAAATAAATGATCATTACTAATATTTTAGAAACACACCCATAATTTTGACCTTTGTGGCAACTTGAGCAAAACGAAAAAAAGGGGGGGAATTTAGAAGTGTTCTAGTAATTCTGAGGTTGAAAAAAAACCTGTCAAAATACATTTCATCCCATTAAAAAAAATAAAAATCTGCCCACACTCCTTCTCTACCGTTGCCTTTATAATAAGACCAATTGAATCAAAGCCAGTACTTGCCTAATATTATTGACTGAGAATATTGCTTAATTATTTGCATTGAGACCCACAGTCTACACCCTAGGCTCAGCAGAAGGCATAGGATACATCTTAGTAGTGGATCTGCAGTGGGCTAGTACCACAAGATTTTGTAAAACTGATGCCTAAAGATAAATCAGTCAATTCACATTTAGGAATATAAGTACGTGGCTCAATTTCAAAGGTTCTGGTCAAACAGCATCTCTCAGAAAGGGCAACACTATGGTTCAGAATACTATGTGTGGTTCATAGCTATGAAGTTGACTCTACATGTAGAGTCAGTCTAGTTAGACTACTTTTCCCAACCATGCCTATGTACTGATAATGCATCAGCTTCTTTATTATTGATAATTGATTGATACTTTTTCTGACTTTCAATCTGGCTGATAAGAACTGGATTTTCTTATCTTCATCATGGAAATATTTTTTCTAAATTGCTGGGCAAAATCGTTGCAAACAAACTCAAAAATTAAACCACAGTTCTTATATGTGTGTTCAGTTCTGAATTGTAATGCTTGGGTTTGCACTTAGGGATCTGGGTCAGGCCTAGGACTTAGAAGAAATATGTTTGTACAGGATTTGGATTGAAATTAACCTTCATTTTGACTTTTCCTATCCTTCGTTTAGGAAACAAAAAATTATAAGTTGCAGTTTTGTTTGAAAATTGTCTTGCAAGGATCCTCCAAGAGCTCATGTACACTACATCAATGGACAGTCATACAGAAGACAAGTCTGACCATGCCCTGCCTACCTGAGTCCTTTGACATACTGCAGTCAAAGAAAGTCACCAGTGTGATTATTCCAGAATCATATATAGGGCTGACAGCAAATGCTGAGGATGAATCTGGAGTAGCCTTGTGAATGAACCTTTCAGTTATGGAGTATATCAAAGAATTTATGTGGGCAGTATGCGCTCAGTCCCATCGTCTTTGAGGTTCATTGCTGACAAAATATAGACAACCCCTAATCCTGGAACCAAAAGAAATTAATCATTCTTTCTATTTTAATTTTCTTTCTTGGCACTTGTATCACCCTTTAGCTCATAGTACCTGAACACCTCATATTTATTAATGGATTTTAATACTACCACCCTCCTGTGATTTGGGGAATCAGATCCAGATTTTACAGATACAAAACGGAACCACAACTAGAGTAAGGTCAGGTATAGGTGTTACACTTTTACTGGTATAAGTAATCAGAACCTGGTCTTTACCTGTATCACAACAGAAATTCAGTACACACAGGCCAGTTTAAAAATGGAAGAACCCAATCTAAGATGCCTCTGCTCCCCTCCTAAAGGGCTAATTTGGGTACTGTTCACTACCAAACTAAACTATATTGCTTACAGAAAACCACATCACTTAGATAGATTGTACTTTAGGCTTTTTGAATGTCTGTATTTGGCCCAATAGAACACAAGTTCAGAGTTTCAGAAGATGCAAGGCTTCAGAGAGTTATGGGTGTGTGTGTGTGTGTGTGTGTGTGTGTGTGTGTGTGTGTGTGTGTGTGTGTGTGTGTTGGAAGCAGCCAAAGAACTCTCCCCATGCCTGGTTCTTCAGTGGCAGCAGCAACTGACTGGGAAGGGAACAAGAGCGGAAAGGGAGTGCTTCCTGGGGCGCCCAAGAGAAAAGCCAGTATCAGAGAGCACAGTCATGTGTGTGTGTGTGTGTGTGTGTGTGTGTGTGTGTGACTGAGGGGAGAGAGAAGTGGGTGTGTGTGTGTCAGTACTACTGGCACAGACATTGTTACCTGACGTCACTCAGTCAGCTCTGCTAATGCTGCTGCAGCCCTGCCTGCCCCTGCTGCTCTCAAACTTGTCTTTGTTATTCAGAGCTCTCCATCTCACATGGCGGCTGCCTGCAAAATGTGGAGCCAGGATTCACACCACACCTGGGCTGGGACACAGAGACAAGGACAAACACACACACACACACACACACACACAGCCTCCACTCCCCATCAGTTCTTAGTTCTTTAAGTCTTTGCCTGTAGCAGTTTAGGGTGCAACCCCTGCCCTGGCCCATCCATCCCCATCCCTCCCCCGCAACGCCTGCCAAGTCCCCTGGGCACAGGGAGGAGTGGGGTGCCAGTGCTATGCTTCTTGGTCCCAGGATCACAGGGTCCGCTGGCTGCCAGCTGTGTACTCCTGACGAGCAGAGGGGAAGATCCAGCTCCCATTACACATGCAGGGACACCCTCACCCTGGCTGGCTTGGCTGCTTCACATGTGTTTGAGTGAGGCAGGGCTGGCCAACAGCAGGGCATTTTGTAGGCTCCACTAGAGAGGCCAGAGAAGTGTGGGGTAGGAGGGAGGGGCGTGTTGAAGAAGCCCTCAGGTGGAGGGGGGAATTCAGTTTGGAGAAACAGAAGAGAAACCCCCAAAAGCCTAATGTGCTGCCCAGCTTAACCCACTACCTGTTGACTTGCAGAAACTTTGGATCAGGCCTGGAAAACTTTGAGAGAAAGGCAAGTTGAAAGAGCACTGAGTGTGCTCAGCCACGGGGACTGGGGCTGTTACACATGTTTGAGTCACAAGGACATGCATGGCAATGGGGCATGGGGAAGAGGAAGAAGAGCTGAGGGGGACCCCACACACATACACACAGGACAGCTACAGCCACTCTCAGCTCTCTGGCTTCATTTGCAAAAAATAAGCAAGCCCTACTGCAAAGGGCTTGCAAGCAAGTCTTGTGTAGGTGCACAGAGGGTCATTAAGGGGTCAACTCTCCATGCCCCCAGCCCATACAAAGCCTAAGGACCCCATGCTGCCCTCAGCAGGGACAAGCACCTCCCTCTGCTGGCTGCCAGAAGCTGACAGCTGCCTGACAGATGACAGGGCAGCAGGGGAAGGCATGTGCCAGGCAGCCAATCTGGGGTGGCTGCCACTCAGTAGCATTCAGCTGCCTTTGGCAGACTCTGGCACACTGGGAGGCATGCAGGAGCATCCCCACACTGCTAGCCTAGCCAGTGGTCCCCCCTCCCCCCGCCATGAAAGAGCAAACGTGTGTTCTGTTCACTCCAGAACTGACACAGTCCACTTAGAGAAACCCATGGAAGCTGGGTTCAAATTCACCTCAGCCTTTTTAAATGTCTGTACCTAGTCTAAGTGATTTATTTAAGGTGACACAAGGAGTGTGTACTTTAGCTGGGACTGGAGCCAAGCTTCCTGTGTCCTAGTCAAATGGACCATTCACTTGACTATTTTCAGCAAACTGTTTTGCACATATGAGCCCTCTGGGTACAGTCACTGTAAATGTAAATGTTTAATGTTTACTCCTTATATCTTTCATTGTTTTGAGAGAAACACATACATATGTACCTTTTCAGGCTTTGAAGGAGGTTGTTTGCTAGTAATAGCCGCAGCAAAACTAAAATTGCAGAAGCATCAAGTAGTCACATATAAGGAGGTGAAAGCATTGATAAGTGGAGAGGATGGATGGGACCAAGTACACTTAAAGGTACTGCAGTTAGGTCTGACAAAAAAACCCCTTCTAAATAGCTGCAACAGAGCAGAAAACTCCATTGAAAAATATTCCAGGATTATTAGTATTATTTACACTATACATGCTATTCAATTTGTGTTTTGTGAGAAACTTACAGAGCTTGATAGTAGCCAGGACGGGGGAAAAATACAATGTAACAGCAAATAATTAGCAAACTATTGTTATGTGCCAACTGAGTCTAGGTTCTAGTGATTTTCATCTCTAATTTATAAATATTTACTAATTCAGAGTGAATCATAACACAAATGCAATAATTAAAATAGTTAACTGATCAGGTTTCAAAAATCATAAGATTAACTTAAAAATCACAAGATTAAAAAATTTTGGCTCTTTGTTTTTCTCCTTTTTTCTTAACCTTTAGAGTGTACTGGGTTCATATTTTCAACCTCCTCATAGCAGGCCTGAGGGTTAGAAATTTATTTCTTCCTTAAAAAAGAAAAGACAAGAAAAGGGAAAAAGAAGAATGGAAAGATACTTATTTGATTAATAAAAACACACACCATGAACTGCGCAGTTCATAATAAAATCGTGAAACCTGACAAATGCTCTTTTTGGTTACAATCAGCTCAACTTTCTTTTCAAATTCATGTGTTTGCAGAAGAATTTAAAATCCTAGTGGGATTGCATACAGCAGCCACCTATCCTCTGTTCTTTTGTTACATGTGAATTGATATAAAAACACATTCTATGACACCAATTACATTGTAGCATGCGCAATAAGATAAAATGGGCTTTTCATGCAAAGAAGAAAAGGCCCTGGTGCCTTTCTTTTGCAGATGACTGTATCAATGGTCTTTAGCAATCCAACTCATAAAAGAAAAGCAAATAGGATCATGCACAATGCATCACTCTCCATGGTGTCATATCTTGACAAAAAAAAAAAAAAAAAAACCAGGATTGTCTTGGTTTTCTGACCTTCAATCCAAGTCAGAAAAATTAAGTTTTTTTTTCAAACAAACTGAAAAGAAAGAGTTTTTTGTCTCTCTCTTTTTTCCACACTACAGAGTTCACCAAAAATTTGTGAATGGAGTACAGAACAAGAACATGCAGGGGAGTATGAGTGAGCATGTGCTGTCTGTGGAACTGACACATACAAACAAAGTGACTGTTTGTTTTCTATCTTTTGAAGGATTGGAAGATAAAAAGCTAGCTGCAAAAGCTGTCCATTAAAACTGAGGGGATTTTTCCTCTGAAGAACAATTTTATGATATTTCAGGATTCGAAAAATATTTTCAACATGCTGTTTAAGTGTGATTTGTGCTAATGTTGAAAGACCTATCATCTACCAAAGCAACATTCATCTCAAGCACATGGGAAGATTTGCAGCTTGTCATATTCCAGTACTATGTTGCAAGGTTCAAAGTCACAGCAATGCAACTGTTGGTATAATGAAGACAGCTATCCAAAATGGGCTTAGGCCATGTACAGAAGTTCAGTTTCCTCTGGGAGAATTGCAGTTTCCCCTGTAGAAACCAAAAAATGTACCAACATTCTGGCTATATTTCTCCCAGACCAAAAATGGTAGTTCTGGGAGAAGAATAAGCTGATTCCAACCTGGTTGAAGTTGGTCCTGGAAGATTTGCTTCAGGGAGAATGAACATTTGTATACTTTCCTCTGGATGACTATCTTCCAGGGACCAGGAACAGTGAATACAGGGGAAAGGGTCTTGTGTCTTCCAAGAATGAGATCACTCCAGTCTGGAAGAATACTTTGAAAAGAAACTTCTGTCCCCTTACCATAGACCAGGACTGGAGGAGCAACTGCCAGCTGCTTATCACCAGATTCTCACACACTGAAGTACCCATTGTAAATACTACAGGTGCAGACAAAAGTGACATTTTTCACCCAATCTGGCCACAGAAAGCAGTTTAGAGCTGTGACCAAGCATGACTGCATGGCTGCAAACAGCTTTAAAAATGGCTGATTGGGTGAAAATCTAAGCCCTCATTGCATGAGGTATCAGAAAGAAGTTTCATAATGTAGCATCTTTTGTATCATGTGCCTCTGGAGCTCCCAGCCTGTCTGTTTTCAGAAAGGGAGGGGAGAAAGGGAATGGAGGAAGTTCAGTCAGGGAGTTTTTCAGCCCCACCTTGGAGGGTGGGATGGGTGAACTGGAGGGGGAGAGGGTCCAATTCATCCACCCCACCCTGGGGAGCCCCAAAAACAAACTCCCTCCACTGCCTTTCCCCACTCCCCTTCTGAAAACAGCCAGCACTGACAGAGAGCCCTGGCCATTGCTATGGGACTCTGGCTGCAGGCTCTCAGCTGGCAGCTAGATTCCCCTCCCCCTTGGAGGGAAGTTATTCTGAGTTACAGCTGCGAGCTACACTTCTGCTTGCACCCTAGTCTCTAGAGTGAGAAGTGGACTTGGGACTTAACCCAGATGCCCCCAATCTGGGAGGGGAGAGAAGCAGCAGCCACTACTCCTGCTTCTTCCTCAATCTGGCAGTCCCCAGTTTCAGGAACAGGTGGGGTGGGGGTTTTGGCAGCTCCCTTTGTTCTCCACAGCCCTGCACCCACCCACCTCTGCCACCCAGCTGGGTGGCAGGAGTCAGTGATTTAAAAGCTAGTGGGGGAAGGACAGGCTTGGGGAAAGTTTCCCCAAGCCTGGTTTCCCTCCAACTGTCCCTTCAGCTTCTACCTCTAGAAATGAACACCCTAGAGGGATGGGCAAGCTTAAGTTATAGAAAGCAAGTTTTCCAGAGGACTGGATGTTGAGAGCAGATCCAAAATTAAATGTTAGAACATGAGGGCCTGACTGAACTCAAACCGCTATCCATCAGGAGTGATCCAGTTGGACTGAATAGATTTACAAAGATACATACCGAGCATGAAAATTAGAATTAGATCATGCGCGTTTAAAGAAGATCAATAGGCATGATTTCATTTAACACTGGAGTAAATAAAAAATAACAATAGTAAAATCAGTGGAATTTAGTCTGGTCTAAAAGTGCTTGTGAGAGCAAAAAAATCAGTTTTATTATGCTATAACAACATGTTACTAGGATTTTGGTTTAGTCAACATTTTTATCTATTTCATTGTTCAAATATTGTGAATTATTCTTCCAAGCATTCTGATTAAAAAAAACCTATAGGAGAGTGTTTATTTTGTATTACTGGACTACTGGTGTCCTGAAACCACCTCAGAAAAACACAGTAAAAAAATATTAACTAATACAGTATGACCTCTTCAAACAAATGTAATGCACACTATCTACCTTACTCAGAAAAAAACAAGCCAATCTTCTTCTGAAAACAGTAAATGAAAAGGAGGGAAAACAGGGACTGTTTATATATCTAAATAGGAACAAACCACATTTTTTCAATTAGTTTCTAATCAACTCTAGTGCTATTTTTATATTCTTCAGGTTTTTTCTCAGAACATGATGTGCTTTTGATCATGGCTCACTGTAATGATGGCTTGCAATTTGTTGGGGTTCACTGATTGTTTCTTTTCATTTTTATGGGCACCAGGCACAACTAATACATGAGCTAGAGTCACAACTCTCACCACTTGTCATTACTATGAGCTCATTTCCATGGAAGCCTTTCTAACATGATGAGCTGCTTGATGCTTTGTCAACAATCCAAACACACTCAGAGCTAGACGTGTGCAAAGCTGGGTTTCTTTCAGAGCAACTTTTGAAATTTCAACTTTTTTTCCGTTCTAGCATGAAATAAAAACAAAATATTTTTAAATCTCCTGTGAGGCAAAATCTAAAAACTAAACTCCTGTATTTCAAGTTGATCTGAATGTGAGTTGTTTTGGTAACATTTCATTATATATAAAGTAAAAAATTAACAAAAATTAGTTACAAATAACAAAGCAAAACATTCTTTCAAAAATGTCAAAACAAAAGATCTAAATCTTGCTAGAAAGCTTGTTTTTCAGTTTTCATCTCAACAATTTTTAATCAAAGGTAACATATTTCTGCAAAATATTTCACTTTCAGTGAATCAGCATTTTATAATGGAAGACTTCTGTTGGATGACAGCCAATCATTTGTATTGATAACTTTTTCTAAAATTAAAGAACCTTTTTCTGATGGTATGAGGGAATGCCTAAGGGACAGCATGACTGAGATGGTTTAGTCAGGGATGATCTTGTCCTTCTGGCCCTACTTTCCTATGATCCTGTTATATATATGCTTGTTTTAACATACCATACTCTTCAGACTAACCATAGTTTACCACTGTAAACCAAGAATCCTGCAGTTATAGGAATTCCTATCTCCAGAACCTGGATGAAAATATTTCTCAAAGAAATAGTCATGGGTGTTTTTGATTATGTTATACACCAGAAATAAATGCTTATTTCTCCTGCCTTAGTATATTTTTCATCACATACTAAGCTGGAAAGTTCCTTGCATATGCAAATTATGCCTCTGAGGGACAACTTCTATGCTTGCTTGGATATTGTAGAAGTTGCAGAGATTTCAAGCCTGTATTGCTTAAACTTCTAAGAATCTGTAAAGTTTGTAAAGCAAAGATGTGAGAAAAGACAAGAAAATGGTTGGAATTCCATTCACATGCAATGTTACTCAAGATTCAGAACAAGATGCAGATTTCTGCTTATATAAAAATGGCAGTTCTATGAAGCCTGAATTAAGCTATAAACATTTCACCATTTCTCCTACCAACTTTTCACAATTGCCATACAGCAATTCCAGGGAATGTGGATGGCAGAGTAAGTGAACCATGTAGACTTTGGCGTTTATTTTCTACATCTATCTACTCAGCTTATTTTTATTTAGGTTCACCCAGCACTTAATTCAAGCTTCCAGACGCTTCATATTATAAGACTTAACAACCATGTATTACAAAGTTTAATACAATAATATAGTTTCTCAAATCTAGTCATGTAACCTATTAATTAGCAAGCTTGCCAAGAGATTAAAAAAAAAAAAAATCACTCTAGCTTTTTAGATTGCCTTTAACATGCAACCCACTCACTTTGATAACTGGCATCTTCCCAAAATGAGACACAGATTTACAGAAATTCTGAAGAACACAGACATATAGTAAGTTGTGATTAAGGAAAATACACCCCCAGCAAGTGCTTAATAGTAGTCTGCCAGCCTTTACAATGGTGTATATGAGGAGGAAACAGATCATGTAAGTGTAAAGCGTAAAACTGTACCAGTGTAAGTTAAAAAAAATGCAATCAGTGTGTTATGCTACAAGTGAAGTGCTGTAATAGTGCATAGTACAAGCAGCTATTCCAGAAGAGCTGCTCATATATCCATTCTGGATCCTGGAACTATCTATACTGGTAAAGGTTTGCAAATCCAGACTCAGGCAAACTAAGCCTGAGCTTTTGCAATGGATTCCATTTCCTTAATCACCCCCATAGCTAAAGCACTGCTTCAGCTGCTTCCAGGTCTCCCCCTAAATTTGCAGCTAAACTTTTGGCACATAAGATCCAAAGTTACGTTGGGCACTTTCAACCTGATATTCATATTCTGTCTGGAAATTTTTATCTACTTGTTTTTTACAACTAAGATTATTCCAACATAAAGAAATGAGGAAAATATATATTTTTGAGTTGTACACATGACAGTTCTTTATATATAGTGTTGCCCTTCACTGTTTCATTCAGTTAGTCAATGCCCATTCTGCATGTTGCTCCATGCAGGAAGAATTTTGTGCATTAACGAATCCTCAGTAAAGACAACGTAGCACTGTATGGGGATCTAATTGTGTGGACCAACTCAAAAGGTCAAGGTCTTAGTCACTTTATACTGCATCTGCATGCATTTTTCCGAACAGTACTCAATGAAAGAAAGGAAGAAAGAACTGGGGGGTAAATCCTGTGTAAAGTTAAAATAATGTGATGCCAGCAATTTGAAATGCACGTGCGCACACACACGCAGATCTATATATACGCCTAGAAGACTTAGGCAGCCTCAGCACCTGAAATCACTTCATTTCATAAACTGACCTGATTTTGAGTTGGCAATAGACCTTTATGGTTGGAAGAAAATTAGTAATTCATGGTACCAAATTGTCCCAACATCTCTATTTGAATCATTGGTGACTGAAGTATCACATTAAATTGAAGTCTCTATGGGACAGATATAAAGGACAGCTTTTCTCTCCTGTCTACACTAATATTTTAAGTCCTAAATGAATGAAAGCCATTGAAAGGACCCAGACAGGCAGACCAAAATATCACATTCAGCAAATAATAGCATGAAACACTGATTTTTAAAGGTAAGAAGACACAAAAATATATCCTAACCTATGAAGAGGTGGCATAAAGGGGAACATTTTCCCAATTCTTTACAAATAAATCATTGCTACTAAATAAGTGGGCATCTTGTAAGATCCTCTTACAAATGTTTGCTACACTGAACATCTCATATAGATCTGGCTCCACTAACTTCAGTGAAACAATGTTAATGTGCACCAGCCAAGGAACTTACTCTCAATATTAGTAACTGACTTATAACACAGAGTAATGTATTCTTATCTAGTATCAGAAGACAGACTCAAGATTTTTCCAAAAAAATAATGCTTCATCAATTCTGGCGCAGTACCTTATGTCCTATCATGCTCATGTTTCAGGAAGATGAAAATATTTAGTTACGTAGTTTTTTTCCAAGGATTTTTTCTTAGCTGGTTTTGTCATTAAAAGCCCAGTTATGAGTTACTGCATGAACTGTACTAATCTACCAAACCATAAAATTGCATATGCTGTACTAAACACAGCTTAAAATAAGCCCTGGCCAATACACTGACTAATGAGAGACTAAAACAATTCACTTCTGAAAAGATTCTAGCAAACACTATGAACTTAATTCTATACCCTCAAACTTATTCAAGAGCACCTTTAAGGAAATAATTTGTTTTCCCTGAAAGCTCTTCATCTCTTCAAATCTCTATTCAAAACTAACAGTTTAAAAATAACATGAAACAGAAAATCTATTTGAAATATTACTCATAAATCCCACAATGTATTCAAGGTTATTACTAAAATAAAAACAGAATTAACATTTGAAATGTAAGATTCACAAATTATTAAACATGCTTAAAGCTTTTGAAGCTGGTAGTAAGGTTTAAACAAAGTTTATACTTTTACAGTTTTCAAAAGATTGTTTACTCTTTGTTTTACTCATCAATCAATACTCATCTTTTCAATAAAAATCCAATTTTCATTCATTAGTAATCATGCTGCTATGTTTATATAATATACTTTGGGGTTTCAGATTATTGGTTCAGATTTCAACAGGAACTACTTTGGAAGGAAAAACCTAGAACAAACGGGATCATTTCTCTCAAGTCTCTTCTTTATCCAAATGCACCAGTATTAAGTGACCTTTATTCATTTTTTTTTTTAAATTCTGAAATGCTCAATTTTTAGTTTGAACAATTATAAAGTCAAGAGATACTGGTATTTCCAGGCATGCTTTTTCAACAAGTCCTTCTCACTGCAGGCCAGAAAGGCAATTTTGTTTCTAGCAGTTACAAAGGGCTGGATTGGAAAGGAATGTTGAATTTACTACAGTTGGAAGAGCGCTTTCTTTTGTGGGGATGCACCTCAATCTACCGACTCATTCACAATTATATAATTATGTGAAGAAAATAGGAGAGTGTGTGCACAGTGAGTAAAGGAGCATGACAAATATGTGAGATTCTGCCCCACACTGCTAATTTCATAAAGCAGGCATCTAACAAGCTGATAAATTCAGTGTCAACCAGTGATTGTGATTTTTTTTAAAGAAATGCTGATGAATGAAGGTTACTTTCAACTTTTCACTCTTCTGTCAAAATGCCAGTATGGAGCAAACATGTTTTAGACTCAAAATATGTAATATTTTACACAATTTAGAAAACAGCTGAGAAGTAATGTGTAAATAACCAATTTCCTAGTATAAGATCTTTAAATTCTCTGTTTTGCTTGGGGCTTGGAGACACTATTATCCCTAGTTTTCTTGCATCTAAAACACTATTGATATTTTTTTAATGCAAAACATAAAAATACATCATTAAAATTATTTATAAGGAAATATGCTGAACAGTTTGAAATTATTCATGTCTATATTTTTAAAGTTAAGTCTAGATTTAAGGATAGGCATTTCTCAGGCAGATTTTTTTCTTGAAAGTTCTCTTCCATGATTCCCTTTTTAACAAAAAACTAGGGTCTGTACAAAAGATATATTCTCCTTTACTATTTAACACACAGAAGTAGCAAACTGAATGCAACAAAGTAAATAAAGTTTGTTGAAGAATAATAAAAACTCCTACCGTCTACTTTGCTGTTTAATATCAATTGGCTTGTTAATAGCATAAGGCGATCCATGAATATAGGCACTTCGGAATCTAGCCACCTTCTCCAGAGTCAGGTGCTCACAGCTGGATGGTAAACTCATTTTATCTCAATATAAGCAGTACAAAGCTAGTAGCCAAAAAGACACATTCTTGGGAAAGCTGGAAACAAAGTGCTATATAATGAATTTCATACAAGTTTGCAGTTCAGATATAACCTAACTGTCCATTGTTTGGAAAGCAAATGCTCCTCTTCTTTAGCTGCAGCAATCACTCTCTTGTATACAGGAAGTTGGCTGCTTATCCAGAATCATCGTCCAACCAATTACTGCTAAAGCAGATAAAGTAGAAAGTATCTAGCTTCATATGAGCAATTCCCTCACCCACAGCCACCAGTCTTGTAGAAGGAGAAACTGTGAGCACAGCTTGATCACTGCTGTGACAACTGTATAAAAAAGCCACTGAGTGAATTACTGTGTGGCAGTGGGTGGGTAAACAGGGTTACTTATGCATATATCAAACACTTTTCTGCTGAAAGAGAATTATCAATCCCATTATATGTTTCAGAATATCAAACCATTTTTCAAAATCATGGTATAATCTCAGAATGATTATATACACATCTGAAATTACTTTGGGAAGTAATCTATTTAAAGAAAGCAAACTAAAGCATCACGTAACAACATCTATATTTGTAATTCTTATAGAAGTGGAGAATTATTCCTAAGGAAATGCCTCTATAATTTCTCTTCCACAACACAGCAATATATTCCCATGCTAAACCAAAGTCATAGGTAACACATGCTAACAGACTCATGTAAAGACGCACTCTAATCATTGTTGCTGATATGTTGTCTCCCCTCCCCAGAAAAAATATTCAGCCATGCTCCTGTTATAAAACTTAACTATCTTTGGATCTCTGGACTCAGTCCACCCCTCTGGACCCATACAAATTTAAAGTATTTATGAGAGTTGTCCCTTATAGCTGTGGCTAGCACTACACTGTCATACTCCTGTATGCTATGTAGAAAAGCAGAAAATGATGCCCTTAACTTTTGGCATGTCAATGGCCCTAGTGAAATCCCACTAAATTGAAGCCAAGGTGCATAATATTTGTTCCACCAAAATTCAACAGCTGATATGACATATGAGATACAAGAAGCAAGGATTTCTTATGGCAATATCTTTTATTGGACCAAAATTATAGTTTGGATAAAGACAGACAAGCTTTTGAATGCAAAAATGTCTTGCATTTGAAAGTTTGTCTTACTTTGTCCCAGCTACACTGTTGGGCCAATACAACATATCACCCTAAAAATCCTTGCCTCTTGCATAATTTCTGGACCATCACAACTACAACATCACTTGTATATATATACTCTTATACTCACTCTAATACATCACTCATATATATGTGTACTATATATGTATATCATATATATACACACATACACATACATATATGTATATATATGCTATACATATATCGTTAATGAGAAGCCATGATGTAAAGATATTTCTTTTTTTTAAACTATCGCATGCACTTCAATCTGCCTGGGTGACACAGGCCCACCTACAAATCTTGTGTTAATACAAAGGAAGCTGTTAAGGTAGAAAACCAACAGGAAAAAAAAAACAATGGGAAAGACGAGGCTTCCTGAGGAAACAATCGGTGGGAACTATTAACTGAGGTATACCCCTTGCCAGTTAGGGCCTTGACAGATGTGCAGGACCCTGCTCTAACTCATGGCGCTAGCATAAAGTGCTACGAGTTACAGTGCACCCCCAACCCAACAGATGTTCACTTGTTGGGGCAAGGTTGGTGGGGAGGGGAATTGAGCTCCATTTTGGAGCTGATTGAGCCTGAGGAACCTGTCTGCAGCCTCTCTCCCCTAGTCCTGTCCCCCCCTTACCCCCAGCTCCACTGCTGTCTGCAGGAAGGGAAGGGGAAAAAGAGAGAGGAAGCAAGCTGCAGGCTGGGGTTTGCCTGGCCGGAGCTGGAGGGGGAGTGCTGGGGGGAAATATCCCTCCCCCTACCAGCTCAGGCCAGGTAAACCCCAGCCCACAGCTTACTCACCCTCCCCTCTGCCTACCTGCAGATAGCACCAGATAAGCCCAGCCCAGCCCAGCCCCAATCACACAACAGATTGACACTAGAGAACAGAATTTCCCTAAGGTGCTCCAAAGTGGAATGCCTTCAGGTGATCCCTCATTTGATGAGGGTTAATTTGTCATGCAATCAACCACTTTTAAATTGCTCTGCAACCATGCATTTGTGTCACAGCACAGCTCTAGAACACTTTTAGGGGGCTGATTGTGCAACAACTGTAACTTCTGGCTGTGCCATTAGGGTGGAAAGGTTTACTTTTTCAAGGCTCCAAGATGTCTAAAGAAAGAAGGGGTTGAGTGGCAAGAAGCTGCCTTTGGTGCATCAGGAAAAGCTAGCTGTCTGATAAGAACAAACACACACAAGTAACAAAGAGGCAGCTGAAACCAGGTAGGTTGCTTGTCTCTGCCAGACATGAAGTTATCTCTGCTGAAGAGTACTTAAGTTGCTAAAGAAAATTTAAGATGTAAATAAGACCTTGGTATATTGGCCATTTGTTCTACCCTTTGCTCTATATATTTCGTATCTTTGGGAAATTAATAAATAATACTTTATTTACAGGACACTGGTGTTTGTTTGCTTTAATCAGTTTGCAGCTCATACATCCCCAGATTAAATGAGTTTACAAATACCAAACACAGATGGGCCAGATACACTACCACTGTTGAGAAAAGGGGAGATGATATCCAACAGCCAGGTCTCAGAATGATGAGACCACATTGTCCATCAAGAGAGAAGTTCGAGGAATCAGGCAGGTTACCCAAGGGGTGCACTCACGAGGTACTATAGGAAGTCTAAGGCACAGTTCACCCTGCAGCTATGTCATGTCAAAATAATTTTAGAGCACATCAAAAGGCAGAAAAGAATGAATGGAAGGAAACAGTCATCAAATTACTCCAAATCTACTATCAAACAGAACAGTTACAGGTAAGACAGGGTAAAAACAGACATCACATTTGAGGCAGTCAAAACCTGGGAGTGACAGCCCTTTATACAATTTGCTTCTCCCTGGAATGAATGGTGATTTCCTCAAATTTGCCATGACTGTCCCAGCAAAAAGTGTTATTTTCAGCACTTCACATGACTTAAAGTGGGACACTGAGTTTGTAGGTCTTCAGGATCCCAAGATAAGAGGGTCTCTGCAGGGAGAAACCCAATGTCTGTTTTTGCCCATACAGATTTGTTCAGTTTTCCCCTGTGCCTTTCTAAAACCAATCTTGTGCATAATTAAATGAGAATTTTGCACACGTGTTCTTTGCAAGTTTGAGCCCAAGCAAGCAACTTATTATGCCTCATTACATAACCATTTCTGAGAAGGAAATATGGATTCAAAATCAAAAAGAGATGAAGCTACTGTAGTGACATTGCATGGAAAACAACAGTGGTATTTTAAAAGTGACAGTAATACTATAACAGATATTCCGTTTAAATGGTTAGACACCATTGCTAATGAATAATCTCTTTTCAAATTAATCAAGCTTTGTTATAAAGAATGTTTAAAAGGAAATCTACCTGAAATCCACTGGAATTTTCTTACTTGAAGGTACAACAAAAACATAACCAGTTGTAAACCTTACTATTTGTTTAAAGCAAGAGAATAATTAAACAACAATTATTTAATAATCTGGGTGAAATAAATTGCTCACAAGAAAAAAATCAGTTCAACATAGCTTTAAATCATAAATTTTAACACCCCATTTGATAAAGTATACAAATATATATAAACATTGGTTCTTGAATCGAATGTCAACTCCATTTACATACGTGAATGTAGCTGTGTCCAGAAGAGAGTCACTTCTGATTAAGGGAAGCTTTGAAGTGTGCCCATGTAATCCAAAGGGGCCCCAATGCTAGAGGCTTCTGAGGAGATGAACTAAAGCGGTAGGTCCTTGGCCATTCTAGCTATACCTATTTCCCCACCACTGTTATCTATTTATGGGCTACAGTAGCCAGCCTCAACCTAAAGGGGTGTATTTCCTTTCCAAGCTGAATTTCCATCATCAAGGGTCCAGTGCTTTGGGAACTGACCCTGTTGTTGGTTGGTTTACTAGCACTATGCTAAGCAAATAAGAATCTGTAGCCATATACTGATAACCTATCAAGTATCAGATTGCTCCTGAGAAACAAGACCCACCCACCAGGTGCAAATCCAGGAGAGTGCAGCAGTAGGAATGTACCTCCTTTCCACTGCTGCCACCACCACTGTCCCCAGCTGACTTGGGCGGGGGCAGGGGCAAGCAGGGAGTAGGTGCCAGAAGGAGGAGCTTGCACAATGCTACCTCTGCATTCAGCTTGTCCTGGCACTCTGTGCAGCTGCTTGCCATAACCCCATCTGGAGCAGCTCTGGGGCTCCTGCTGACTTGGGTTATTCAGGGACAACAGTAGTGGCAGGTGGGTCCCCTAATCCCTTCAGGCACCTACTCCCTGTCTGGCTCCCTGGTGTCCTCCACTACCCTGAGAGCTCCAGCTGCACCTCATCCCATCTCCCCATGGTCTGAGGAACAGTGGATCTGTCTACATGAGACATTTTACTTGAGATTAGAGCAAATTACTGTGCAGTAAAGCATCACCATCTACAGATGCAGCTTCTTACTGTGCTCCAATAACAAGCTATCCTGCAAATACAAGCAGCAAATTTACTTGCAATTACTTACTCTGCCATACACCACATGTAGATGGCCAATTGGGAGCAAATGTGCTCCTGGTCAGCCAGACAGCAGGGGTGGGGGGATTGCTCCCTGTCCCCAGGACCTGCCTGCTGCCAGGGCAGGTCAAACCATCAGAGCCTGAACATGGAGCCAGGGCTGGGAGAATCGCAATCACAGAGTGGAGGCTGGGAGCTCCCTGCTGCTAGTGCAGGGGGACATCGTCCCTGCCCAGGCTCCAGTGGCAGAGCCTGTCCTGGCAGTAGGCAGCTCCTGGAGGGCAGGGAGCAATCTCCCAGCTCCCACAAGATGACAGTTGTCTGGCCCGTGCTCCCTGCCATCCCCTGGTCTAGCACCCAGGGGGATCCTAGAGAGCCCCCTGGCTGCTGCAGGGGGCCAGTGCAGGGCCAGCTGGGCAGGAGCAGACTGCTGCTATGAGCAGCAAATCTGTTCCCACTTTCCCACGTGTAGGTGCCTGCCCAGGGTGGGTTTACTCTGAAGTAAATTACACTACAGTAAACCAACTCCAGAGCACTTACATGTGTTGATGTACCCAGTATGAAACATACCCTCTTACTAAATCCTGGACCTGCCCATGCAACCCACTTGTTCCAATTCTTTGTATGCATCCAGCACTGGGTATTAGGCTGAGTAGGTTTACAGGGGTCTTGAGAGTGAGCCCCAGTCTGTGAGCCCCAGTCCCCAGGCTGTATCTGGACTGCGGTAGGTGCTAATACAACTGTTGTTCACCCTGCACTACCAACTTGTCCCCAGTGGGGCTCCTTACCCTGCCACTGGTCTCTGTAGGAGTCTCATGAGCCAGACAACACAGCTCCATGAGCGGGATCCAGTCCACAAGCCATATGTTTGGCATCCTTGCTTGAAGCCATCTATACAGTCAGTCTCCTTACATGGACTGGGAATGCACACCAAGTGTGCAGGGCTTGTTTTCCTGATGACAGTTCTGGGTTTAGTAGGGGAAAAAGATGCCCTTAAAGGCCAAGCCTCTCCAATTCCCCAGTTCTCACTGAGTTCTGTTGTGCTGTTTAGCAAAACGTAGTATGTTAGGTAGAATTTTTTTAGCTGAGCTATGGAAGTCATATATTGAACATGTACAGAATAAGTGTTTACTGAACTCATAAAATGTATAGCTGGGGAAAAGGTATACTATTTTACCATAGTACTTGAGAAGCTGTGTGCAACCGGATAACTAAACTGTGCTGAAATCAGTGGTAATCAGTGAACTTTTGACAGAATCATAATCCATCAGAATATGCAGGTGCATCAAAATCAAGGTGTTCAAAAAGTGGTTTCACTAGAATTTTGCAAGAATTGTTTTTTACAAAGTCAATATCTAGGCATTTTATGGGATTGAAAAATGAGTTTGTATTTATAAATTATTTTAATATACTAATACAAACTTCTATAAATGCAACATTTAAAAGAAACATTTCAATTCTATCACAAGTGAAAGTTTTGATTAGCCCCAAGTGACTTGTTTAAAATTTCCTTTGTGGAAAAAAAAAATGAAATTATTGGTATTCAGTCAGATTTGGTATAAAGGCAAAATTTGACATCAAAATCCTTAGCAACATAAAGCATTCATCATGCACACAGTTCTAATTGTAGTATGTGTGTCAAAGTTTTACATTTCTTTCTTTGTTGCAGTCTGCATTGAATGGAATATATGGTAAATGTTGAATGTTAAATCAGAACTCTCTTATTTGAAACCCTCTTTTTCTAAAAAGAGTAGCTCACAGATTTTTTTTTTTTCTAGGAATCAGTTGAATTGTGATGTGGTCCATGTATGTCTAAGTAACACTGTATACTCAATTTGGTGAATATCTGCCAGAATATTCTGTTAGATGCTAACAAATTACTTTAATGGATATCTGTCAACTTGAAGGAATTGGATTCTAAGACACAGGACCAATAATTACTTCTTTCTATAAGCTGCATTTGATATGAGATTATTATTTCCTTGTATATTTTTACTAGAAGGTCCCAATCAGGATTTGGGGACCCATTGTGCTATGCACTATATTCACAGATGAGGAAAAGACATTTTCTGTGCCAAGTATATAATCTAAGGCCCCATAGACTGGAAAGGGAGAGGAGGAGGAGCTACTTGCTGATGCCCACCCACTTCTCACACTAAAGTGCCTGGTATGAGGAGTAGGGTTTGCCCTGATGCTCCGGGACACCCAAGAAAGCGAGGACTGAAATAGCTACTGTTCCCTACAGTCCCCTATATGGGGATCAGCTGTATTGTTCCTTCTGCCAGAAACATTTCTAGTGGAGGAAAATTTTCACCACTAGAAAAGAATGCCTCTTCATGGCCTACGTTTATGGAGAGATGACTCCAAAAGCATGTACCACCAGTGAATTTGCTAAGCAGACTTTTTACTGTTGATAGAATGTAATGCTTTGCAGCAGTTTTCTAAACTGAAATGTTGGCAGGCAGCGGGAGTATTTACTGGCATTGGATATGATTGCTTGCTAAACAAGATTTAGGAAACTGAAACAGTTAATATCCCTTTTCCTTTTTTTGTATTCAGTAATTGGTAACAGTAGCCGTGTGTAGAGGAAATGAGAAACGTGCATGCATGACACTTTAAGGTGGGCTAAATGCTTCTGCACCACTTCAATGATATTGCTGTTTGCATGCCTCGGCAACATATTCTTCGTTAATTCCAGCTGTTGTAGGAAATTCGGCGGCATAATGCACCTTAAATGACTTGACGCACAGCAAATTAAAACTCCTTCAAGGAATTTTAGTTTGCTGCCTCTACAGCCGTGGAGCAAAGCACCGGCTTCCATGCAGCTTTTGCAGCTCTACAGGAAGCCCTGCAGACAGCCTGACAGCAGCAGAGGAAAGCAGCTCCACACACAAAAAAAGCAAGCCTGTGATCTTTTTTTTTCTTTTCCCCCCTGGAGCCTGCCTGAGCTGCGTGGGGGCCCAGTGCTTCCTTCCGTGGCTGCAGTGCTCCCCAGGACTGCCTGAGCCAGATGCCTGTGGGCGGGTGCTGCCCGGGGGGTGGAGGGCCGCCACTGCTATGGAGGGAAGCACCAGCCCTCCCTGCAGCCCGGGGACTGCTCCACCTGCTGCCAGCTTGCCCTCATCTCCCTGCCAGAGAGGCAGGTAAGTTAGTGGGGGGGGTGCACGACTCAGCTGTCTAATCAGCCCTGAATTGAAGCAGTGTTTTTTAAAACCCACCACTTCAATTTAGGGCCCCCATTTTGTCCATATGTGCCCAGTGTTTTCTCGCCTCCTGCAACACTTCTTTAATTGTATTAACTGATTCTGCTAACTCCTGCTGTCGAGTGGTCCTTTAATGCTGAATATCAGCGACAATTTAGCTTGTGGCAGATGTTCCTGGGGTCTTGGTGTGCCAGAGCTACTTGAATTTGTTGGTTTTGACTTCTGAGTATGCTGTAATAACCTTGTTTGATAGCCCTTCTTCTGAGTGGGTCTTGGTATCTTGTAAATTTTTTAAAACTAAAATGTCTTTTAAAGGCTATGAAAGTGGTTTTGGCTCATAATCAGGAGAATGAAAGTAGTTTAGGAATTATCCTAGGATCTAGTTATGTATATTTTTAGTTGGATGCTGGGTACATTTCTGAATGATTGTATGGTAAGACTTAGCATAACTATGTAGAATAGAATTCTGCGATTGTCATAGGCAAACGTGTATAAAGTTATGATCATTTAATAAGCCGGTGAATGTGAATTGGCTCTAATTTATTCAATGTTGTTGTTTATATAATTTGTATAGATACATCATGCTATCGATTTCATATATTTTGGGATCATTAGTTCATCTGTCCTGCAGAGATACAGAGCACGTGTCAGGGGAACACATCTAGCATTCAGGTAGAAAAGGAGAAGAAAGGGAAAAAAAGAATTAGAAACAGCAGTCAGTGGCTCCTGGTAGATGCTAAATAATAGTATGATTGGGATATGCAATAAAACCAGGCCCCAGGTGTGGCAGTGATGCCCCCTTGTTGTCATGCAACTCCTGCACAACTCCAGCTCCTCGGGGTATGCTTCCTTTCCCTCTCATCTGCCATGCCTTGATGGAATACTTTTAGTGTAAAAGGGAGGCTGCCCCAGAGTCCCAAAGCAAGCCCTAACCAATTTTGGCCAGTGGGTCCCTTCCATACCCAGCTGACCCCAAACCTGCCCCTCAAGTACAAAGTGGGGACCTCCTGACCCTATCAGTGCTTCAGGCACCAGTTGTTTGAGTGGCTATTTGTGGTGTCCCTCCTCCCCTGTAGCCATGCTTATGCCTCCATCATCCAAGTATCAGCTTATATAGGCTTTAACCCTCCTGGCTTTAGACCACTGGTTGCTCTTGCTGTGGACTCCTAAGCCTAGGTCCACTTGCTTTGGCCTGCCTTCTCAGTTATAGCCTTCCCTGTAATCTTACCTGGCAGGCCCCTTGGCCTTGCCTCACTTGACCTAGGTAAGGCTCCTTGCACACCTTGTGCAGCTTAGCTCAGCTGCCTGCAGTTGTTACTTCTGTATTGCCTGGAGGTCTGCTCTTGGGATGCTTACTGCAGTGCAGCTACCTTCAGGACAGCACCCCTTCAGTGGTAGCTCCTATCCCCGTTGTTACTGACCTGCATCCTTCCCAGTAGCTAGCCACTGTACAGATGCCACCCCCACACAGCAAATCTTGCCCATGGCTCCCTGTTATAGGATCTAGGGGATTTTATGCTGGATCCCAAATATCATGTGTCTTGCCATGTCAGGCAAGCCCAGTTGGAAATATGGGACTGTCCAAGGCCAGTGCCAGCAATCAGATGATTGTCAGCACCAACAGTGGACAGTTGCAGACCTAGGGCTGTCCTCAGTTGATGACAGCTATCAATTGATTGTCAGTATGGGCTGAGGCAGTCCCAGTATGGAACCAAATGCATGCCACACCTTCAATTTAAGGCACCACACATACCAGCCACAAAGATGTTCTACATTATATGTGGCACATCTTTGTGACTGGTTTGCCATCTTATTGTACTATGGATTGGCTGAATGTGTGACATGTTATAAGTTATGGTGTTATAAGCAAGTTAATCACACCATACATATAATATCTACCAGGGGCTAATGACATGCAACTGATTCACATACAAGACTATACACAGTCAGTACATATCTGTATAACTCTAGACATTAATTAGAAAAATAATAGATTATCAGGACATTTTTGTCCCGGGCCTAGGTAAAGAAAGAAAGAGGTGGAGGATATGAAAAGGTTAGTACAGCAAGACATGGCAGCAAAATATATTCATTAGGCCATTCTAAAGACTGGGGGAGGACATGTCTGTACCTGGCTCTCTTAAGCACGGCAAATCACCTTGCAGGAGAAGTTTTATATTTATATTTCTTTTAGAGTAATAAATCTTTACAGCCTGGCTGCTCCTCTTTTACATTCATAATTTTGGAAATATATAAACAGTGTATGAAATTAATGTCATTTAAATTCCTAACTACTTACTAAGTAAATGCAATCAAGTAATTTGACATGCAAGTCACATCATTTACACACACAATTATCTACAGACACAAAAAGAAATGTCAGATACAGACAGAATGAAACATCTTTTTGTTTATAAATCAATTATTTAATTTCTACATTGATTATAAGTGACTAGAGAGGACTGAAAAGTTTCTGACATAATAGCTTTCCATTACAAAATGTAGTTTTATCACAGTTGAAATGTCTTCCAGGAACATGTTGATTTCAACTAAATTTTTCAGTGGTAAAATATTAAAAATAATTGTTTTGACATCCTTGTTTCATTTGGACATTATCAGTTGACATGTATTGTTATTATTATTACTTTGTGTTATTTAGTTCTCTGCTTTTATATAATGCACAGTGGCTACAGACATTCCAAAGGCTTGAGCCTGAATTGATTTAATCTTTAAAGGTTAGCCTAACCTGGCTAGGCTAATCTGGTTTGTAACCACACAGACATACCCTGTGCACTGAAGAAATGTAGGCACATGCCTGTAATGGCTCAGAATAGAAGCCAGGGGGCACTAGAGCAATCCTTCCTTCCCTTCCATAGTGCTGAACTGAGGGGTGTGAGGCCAGGCCATGGCAGGATGCTCCGATTAGGGAGGGACGTGTTCCCCAACCCCCACTGTTGATAACACAGCACTGAGTTACACAGTGGGGAGTTATACAGAGAGTTGTTAGCATTTATCACCCCATCAGCAAAACAACAGCCTTGCTCATTGCTTTGAGCTCTTCTTAAACAACTTTTTCCAGGGAAGGAACAGAGGGACATTACCAGCTACAAGTCAATTAGCTCCAAAAAGCCCTAAGCCATCACTGTCCTGTCTGTCTTTGTCCTGTCTCCCATAGCACAGACATAGCCAGCATGTGGTCTGCTAGTTAATGCTGACACATGTCTGTGTAAGGCAGAGGGGAGGTGGCAATCTCTGCTTGAGCAGGGAGTGGTGAGGGGAGGCAGAGAAGCAGGAGGAAGTCAGGCAGATGCCTCTCTACTTGCAGTCTCTGCTGCAGCTGCAGCCACAGAGCATAGGGGAGGAGCCAGCTCTGCTGGTCTGGAGCAGAGAGCAGAGCCCCGCCCAGAGTTGCAAAGCATCTGGGATGCTGGAGGCTCTGATTTAACTTAAACCAGAAAAGGGTCTGGGACAGACAATGCATAAACTGGATTGACCCAAATCACTTAAATCTGATACTATCAGGTATATCTCAAACCAGTTTCAGCCATTTCAAACTGGTTTATGTGCTCTGAACATCTGTTCTGTTACAGATCATCTGTTCTGTTTCTGATCATTTAAACTGGTTTATGTGTAATGTCTGTCCCTAGCCAATATGAATATGTGTATAATATGTGAATAATATGAACAAAGAGGAGGCTATACCTTCTTCTGGAAGGGTAAACAGTAAGGAGAAGGCTGCCTTCATGGAGCTGGTTTTGCCATCAAGGATGAACTCATTAACCAAGTCCATGAGTTCTCTGTCAGAATTAATAAGTGCTTCATGACTCTTCATCTTAAACTGGCAAGGAGCCAATATGATACTGTCATCAGCACATATGCTCTGACTCTTGATGAAGCTGACAAAACAAAAAGGGAATTCTATGCCAATCTTGACCAAGTCCTTTCTGGCATTCTGGAGGGAGGAAGATTTATTTTTCTCATTGATTTCAATGTGAGGATCAGAAGGGAGTCACACTTGTAGAACACAGACTCACCATCACTAACACCATGTTCTGCCATAAAAACAGGCACAAGACATCATGGCGATACTCATGAGTCAAGCATCGGCACTTAATTGACTACGTCATTGTTCATGCCTGGGATTGCCAAAATGCCTGCAGCACCCAAGCTATGCTGGGAGCTGACAACTGCTGGACTGATCACTGACACATCCACTCAGTTATGTCATTCAAACTGGCTCCAAAATGACAGCTACAACAAAAGCAATGCTGATGGAAGATCAATGTCAAATGACTCAACAAGTCAATCAAGCAAGGCCTCTGCTGCCTCAATGAAAAACTGGTTGATTCTAATCAACAAGAATGGGATAAATGTCAGCAGTGTTTGGGGTGCCTTCAAGTCCACTGACATCAGCACCTGTGAAGAGATGCTTGGATTCTCTACCAGGAAATATCAAGACTGGTTTGATGAGAATGACTGGGAGATCCAAGAGATACAAGGCCTTTTGTGCTTGGCACAATGGCATCAAGTCCAAGAAAAATAAACTGAATCGTCAACAAGCCAAGGCAAAGATCTAAAGGAGGACCCATGATATGAAAAGCAGACAGTGAAAAGATAAGACAAAGGAGATTCAACACCCGACTGACATCCATAATATGCATAGTTTTTTCAATGCCACCAAAGCCATCTACAGTCTGAGCACTCAAGAACCAATCTCCTTGAAACCTAAGGATGGAGGAGGCCTGATCAAGGAAAAGGGAGCCATCAATGCCCATTGGAAGGAGTATTGGTGAAATCTGCACCTCAGCTCAAGATTCTGTTGTTAATAAGTGTGTTCTCAACTATATCCTGCAACATCCAGTCAGAAGTGATCTCAGAATCCCTCCAACCCTTACAAGGTGAGGAAAACCATCAAACAGATGAAGAATGACAAGGTATCTGGAGCTGACAGGATCCCCACCGAAATTTTTAAGCAGGGGGGACAGGAGCTCACAACACAGCTCTATGCCCTCATCTTAAGGATCTGAAATGATGAGAAAATCTCAGATGACCTCAGGGATGCCACGACTGTGACAATCTTCATGAAAGGAGACAAGCCCATTGTGAATATTACAGAGGGATCAACCTGTTGTCCACCACAAGAAAGATCATTGCAAGAACCATCCTGAACTGTATCCTTCCATTTGCTGAAGAACTCCTGCCAGAATCTCACTGTGGGTTTAGGACATCAAAAGGCACAACTGTCATGATCTTCACTGCTCACCAGCTTCAGGAAAAATTCCAGGAACAATATAAACCTTTCTACATGGCCTTATATAAGGTTTCAGATGAAGACATTTCAAAATATAGTATCTTCTGTACTTTGTGTCTGCATTGCCCTCCAGCCTGTTAATGTTTTCAGAATGGGAGGACGGAAAGGGAGCAAAGGGAGTTTGGTCTGGGTTTTTTCAGCCCCTTTTGCAGGGTGGGACAGGTGTATTGAAGCTCCCACCCCCAAAGTTTGGAGACTCCAATTCACCTACCCCACCCACCAGCACCAGCTGAGGAAACCCTAAAATGAGCTCCCCCTACTTCCTTCCTCCCCTTCCATTCTGAAAAGAGCAACAGGCTGGGAAGGAGAAGAGACTATTGCTAGGGGAAACTCGCTGTAGGCTCCAACCAGCAGCTAGAATCTCCTCCCCTGCAGCCGACAGTGAACTTCTGTTAGGTCCAAGGGATCATTGTAACTCAGAATGTTTCTTGCAAAGTGTTCTCATTTACAGCAGGGGGCTGCACTTTGGTCTCCACCCAAAAAGGGTAAAAGGGATAGAACTATCACACAAGCAACATGGTATGGGAAAGGACAGTGACCATTTCATATGTTCCACAGCAGGCAGTTGCATTTACAGTATGTAACTGCACAGCACTAACATGTCAATATCAGTACTTCTCAGTCTCAACTGTACAAGGCAACGTACAATTAGAGAGACATAGTTTCTGTCCAAGAATAAGTAAAATACCTACTGCATTTTTACAGACTCTGGTTTTACAAATACTTTTCATTTCAAACAGTTACTTTAATTCTGTAGTAAAAGGGAAGCCAAATACAGAATAATGGAGCATTAATCTTCTTGCATGGCACTGAAGATCCCCTTACCTTCAATCCCCTTCAATTGAAGGGGCAAAGTGTGTGATGCTTTCATATCACCAGGGCTTTGGTGAAAAATACCTTATTAATTCTAGCCATATGCTGCCTTAAAATATTATGAGCGAATCCTCCCAGCAATGGGAATTACTTTGCATTTACAAGCTAAAGAAAAAGACTTGTTTGGAAAGATTATGTCTTTGGCTCTAATTTATATTGTACATTTCCCCTCACTAAGAGTGCTACATGCAGTGAGTGGGAAGAAATAAGAAACCTCTGACACTCCCCACTTACCACTCCAGTCTCCCTCTGTATCTTGCACAGTATGCATAAGGACTGGACAGAATTGCAAGCCTTATCCTCTTCTAGTTAGCTTGGGAGACAGAAAATGGTAAGTTCTAACTTTTATATGTTTAAACATGTACATCATATTATGGAGCAGAATCTATAGTCCAATAGGAAAATTAATGTCTGCAACAGATACCAAAGTGACATCACTAAAAATCATCTATAGAGTCATCCATATAACATACAGTACAGGCAGTCCTCGACTTACAACATTTCGAGTTACAACATTTTGCACTTACATCATTTATAAATGGACACCCTGTTTCAACTTTAGGACATCAGTTTCGCCTTTACAATGCTTGGTCTGATGTGACGCCACACCAGTGAACAAGTTTGCTGCATCACTC
>NW_017728909.1:38747011-38748070 GCF_001723895.1 Crocodylus porosus
CTCAAAGAAGTCCTTCCAAATCAATATGATTGCTATTTACAATATAAATACATTCATGTAGCTATATAACTCATCTATAATTGATCGAGTACAAAATTCTGGGGTATTTTTGGTGAAAACAGGTATTGGGCCTTGGTTCAGGAACCAATCCCCCATTTATAACATTGTTTCTTATGAGAAAATTGGTTCCGAGTTACAATGTTTCGACTTAAGATGAGGTCTTCAGGAACTAATTGTGTCATAAGTCCAAGGACTGCCTGTACTCCTGTACTAGATATATTCTGCAGAAATCCTCTGTACTGAATAAGAAGTTACAGAAGGTCATACTACACACACACACATCTATATATTTCACTACAGAGTATAGGGAACAGTTAAATCAGTACACATTTCCCCAGGCACCACTATTAATTGGCATCAAAACTGTAGCAGGGGACCATTTCTTAGTGTGCAACTGTAACTCAGGGTTCGTAAGTCCATTTAGTTCCACATGTTCAAGACAGCTTGGGGCCAAGTTTCCAGGACTCTGTATCTATTATTATGCTTTTATTTAGGTATGCTGAATTTTTTTTTAATTTTGGTGCTGTACTTGGAATTAAGCTGTTCCAAAAACGTCACTTCAATGGTAGATGTTGAGTTCTTTTGAATAACCATTACACCTTAGCCTTTCCACCTAGACACAGATATGCCATTTTTATGATGGTTTAATGATGATGTCACCACTTTATCAATAAAAATTAATTTGCGACTCAATTTATTTCACTGAACCAGCAGCTAATGACCTATACTCACTACTAAACTGAGCTGAGTTAAAATGAGAGATCTAGAGGGAGAAGACTCTACCTTCTAACCACTAATATTCCATTTCTCAGTCCCTACCATATTCTTTTTATTAACTTTTGCCATCTGTGAATGTTAACTCAATGACAAAAGAAGACTCTTACTGTTTATCTATTTCATTATCATATTGTCCACCCACTTGTCCAGCAGATATCACAAACCAATGTTCACATAACTAAAGTAATTTACATTAAGGTAATAATGAAAAAAAGAATATCT